>NC_047104.1:83927108-84227108 GCF_902500255.1 Thalassophryne amazonica
GTTTAATGAATCAATGAATAGTGTGTGTGTGTGTGTGTGTGTGTGTGCGCGTGTGTTCTGCATGTCGGCATGTGCATTGTCTGAGTGTGTTACTGAGCACTGAATGATTGCGTCTGTCACTAAGCCCACCGCAGCTTCTCGCTTTTTCAAACTTATTCCATTTAACAATCGTACACGTGTGTGTGTGTGTGTGTTTGTATGGGGCTGGGAAGTGCAGGTGAGTGTGTCTGAGTGCATGTGTGCACACAGGCATGCATGTGTCAAACAGGATAGTTTGACACATAGTTTTGACAGGATAGTTTCTCCAACTAAAGAAATGGTTTTCTGTGGACTGAACACTATTTAAATGGAAACGCTGTTAAATATTATAAAATGCTGTAAAACAGTGTGAAACTGAGGTGCGTTCAATGCCGAGTAGTTTCACAGTTCACACTTAACAGCATCAATCCACTGAGTTGATTTTGTAGGCAGACGAATACACATATATCTGTGTATTCGCCCTATTGAGATATCCGATAATCCCTTGCATGCAAGAGAGTCGCTGCAGTCTACACAAAATGTAGAAACCACGACAATTGCAAATTAACATTATACTATGAAAATGTAATTTTTTATGCTTTTCATCACTTTAATAAGAGACTGCTGCATGACACCCTGAAATCTTGCTCAAACAATATATAAAATATATATAGCTCTCCCCCAGCAGATCCCGAGCAGCCGGGGAAAGCAGGCCAGCTGGGTGACTGTGAGGAGGAAGCGTAGTCCTAAACAGAAGCCCCCTGTACACCACCAACTCATTCACATCTCTAACCATTTTTCCCCACTCGGCGACACACCCGCCGAGGATCAAACTCTGGTTATTGGCGACTCTGTTTTGAGAAATGTGAAATTAGTGACACCAGCAACCATAGTCAATTGTCTTCCGGGGGCCAGAGCAGGCGACATTGAAGGAAATTTGAAACTGCTGGCTAAGGCTAAGCGTAAATTTGGTAAGATTGTAATTCACGTCGGCAGTAATGACACCCGGTTACGCCAATCGGAGGTCACTAAAATTAACATTGAATCGGTGTGTAACTTTGCAAAAACAATGTCAGACTCTGTAGTTTTCTCTGGGCCCCTCCCCAGTCGGACCAGGAGTGACGTTTAGCCGCATGTTCTCCTTGAATTGCTGGCTGTCTGAGGGGTGTCCAAAAAATGAGGTGGGCTTCATAGATAATTGGCAAAGCTTCTGGGTAAAACCTGGTCTTGTTAGGAGAGACGGCATCCATCCCACTTTGGATGGAGCAGCTATCATTTCTAGAAATCTGGCCAATTTTATTAAACCCTCCAAACCGTGACTCTCCAGGGTTGGGAGCAGGAAGCAGAGTTGTAGTCTTACACACCTCTCTGCAGCTTCTCTCCCCCTGCCATCCCACCAATACCCCATCCCCGTAGAGACGGTGCCTGCTCCCAGACCACCAACAACCAGTAAAAATCTATTTAAGCATAAAAATTCAAAAAGAAAAAATAATATAGCACCTTCAACTGCACCACAGACTAAAACAGTTAAATGTGGTTTATTAAACATTAGGTCTCTCTCTCTTCTAAGTCCCTGTTAGTAAATGATATAATTGATCAACATATTGATTTATTCTGCCTTACAGAAACCTGGTTACAGCAGGATGAATATGTTAGTTTAAATGAGTCAACACCCCCAAGTCACACTAACTGTCAGATTGCTCGTAGCACGGGCCGAGGGGGAGGATTAGCAGCAATCTTCCACTCCAGTTTATTAATTAATCAAAAACCCAGACAGAGCTTTAATTCATTTGAAAGCTTGACTCTTAGTTTTGTCCATCCAAATTGGAAGTCCCAAAAACCAGTTTTATTTGTTGTTATCTATCATCCACCTGGTCGTTACTGTGAGTTTCTCTGTGAATTTTCAGACCTTTTGTCTGACTTAGTGCTTAGCTCAGATAAGATAATTATAGTGGGCGATTTTAACATCCACATAGATGCTGAGAATGACAGCCTCAACACTGCATTTAATCTATTATTAGACTCAATTGGCTTTGCTCAAAATGTAAATGAGTCCACCCACCACTTTAATCATACTTTAGATCTTGTTCTGACTTATGGTATGGAAATTGAAGACTTAACAGTATTCCCTGAAAACTCCCTTCTGTCTGATCATTTCTTAATAACATTTACTTTAATGGACTACCCAGCAGTGGGGAATAAGTTTCATTACAGTAGAAGTCTTTCAGAAAGCGCTGTAACTAGGTTTAAGGATATGATTCCTTCCTTGTTATGTTCTCCAATGCCATATACCAACACAGTGCAGAGTAGCTACCTAAACTCTGTGAGTGAGATAGATTATCTCGTCAATAGTTTTACATCCTCATTGAGCACAACTTTGGATGCTGTAGCTCCTCTGAAAAAGAGAGCCTTAAATCAGAAGTGCCTGACTCCGTGGTATAACTCACAAACTCACAGCTTAAAGCAGATAACCCGTAAGTTGGAGAGGAAATGGCGTCTCACTAATTTAGAAGATCTTCACTTAGCCTGGAAAAAGAGTCTGTTGCTCTACAAAAAAGCCCTCCGTAAAGCTAGGTCATCTTACTACTCATCAATAATTGAAGAAAATAAGAACAACCCCAGGTTTCTTTTCAGCACTGTAGCCAGGCTGACAAAGAGTCAGAGCTCTATTGAGCCGAGTATTCCTTTAACTTTAACTAGTAATGACTTCATGACTTTCTTTGCTAATAAAATTTTAACTATTAGAGAAAAAATTACTCATAACCATCCCAAAGACATATCGTTATCTTTGGCTGCCTTCAGTAATGCTGGTATTTGGTTAGACTCTTTCTCTCCGATTGTTCTGTCTGAGTTATTTTCATTAGTTACTTCCTCCAAACCATCAACATGTCTATTAGACCCCATTCCTACCAGGCTGCTCAAGGAAGCCATACCATTAATTAATGCTTTGATCTTAAATATGATCACTCTATCTTTATTAGTTGGCTATGTACCACAGGCTTTTAAGGTGGCAGTAATTAAACCATTACTTAAAAAGTCATCACTTGACCCAGCTATCTTAGCTAATTATAGGCCAATCTCCAACCTTCCTTTTCTCCCAAAAATTCTTGAAAGGGTAGTTGTAAAACAGCTAACTGATCATCTGCAGAGGAATGGTATATTTGAAGAGTTTCAGTCAGGTTTTAGAATTCATCATAGTACAGAAACAGCATTAGTGAAGGTTACAAATGATCTTCTTATGGCCTTAGACAGTGGACTCATCTCTGTGCTTGCCCTGTTAGGCTTTTGATACTGTTGACCATAAAATTTTATTACAGAGATTAGAGCATGCCATAGGTATTAAAGGCACTGCGCTGCGGTGGTTTGAATAATATTTATCTAATAGATTACAATTTGTTCATGTAAATGGGGAGTCTTCTTCACAGTCTAAGGTTAATTATGGAGTTCCACAAGGTTCTGTGCTAGGACCAATTTTATTCACTTTATACATGCTTCCCTTAGGCAGTATTATTAGACAGCATTGCTTAAATTTTCATTGTTACGCAGATGATACCCAGCTTTATCTATCCATGAAGCCAGAGGACACACACCAATGAGCTAAACTGCAGGATTGTCTTACAGACATAAAGACATGGATGACCTCTAATTTCCTGCTTTTAAACTCAGATAAAACTGACGTTATTGTACTTGGCCCCACAAATCTTAGAAACATGGTGTCTAACCAGATCCTTACTCTGGATGGCATTACCCTGACCTCTAGTAATACTGTGAGAAATCTTGGAGTCATTTTTGATCAGGATATGTCCTTTAGTGCGCATATTAAGCAAATATGTAGGGCTGCTTTTTTGGCATTTGCGCAATATCTCTAAAATTAGAAAGGTCTTGTCTCAGAGTGATGCTGAAAACCTAATTCATGCATTTATTTCCTCTAGGCTGGACTATTGTAATTCATTATTATCAGGTTGTCTTAAAAGTTCCCTGAAAAGCCTTCAGTTAATTCAAAATGCTGCAGCTAGAGTACTGACGGGGACTAGAAGGAGAGAGCATATTTCTCCCATATTGGCTTCTCTTCATTGGCTCCCTGTTAGTTCCAGAATAGAATTTAAAATTCTTCTTCTTACTTCGCTCTCAGACTGCAGGCTTACTTGTAGTTCCTAGGGTTTGTAAGAATAGAATGGGAGGCAGAGCCTTCAGCTTTCAGGCTCCTCTCCTGTGGAACCAGCTCCCAATTTGGATCAGGGAGACATACACCCTCTCTACTTTTAAGATTAGGCTTAAAACTTTCCTTTTTGCTAAAGCTTATAGTTAGGGCTGGATCAGGTGACCCTGAACCATCCCTTAGTTATGCTGCTATAGACTTAGACTGCTGGGGGGTTCCCATGATGCACTGAGTGTTTCTTTCTCTTTTTGCTCTGTATGCACCACTCTGCATTTAATCATTAGTGATCGATCTCTGCTCTCTTCCACAGCATGTTTTTTTCCTGATTCTCTCCCCTCAGCCCCAACCAGTCCCAGTAGAAGACTGCCCCTCCCTGAGCCTGGTTCTGCTGGAGGTTTCTTCCTGTTAAAAAGGGAGTTTTTCCTTCCCACTGTCGCCAAGTGCTTGCTCACAGGGGGTCGTTTTGTCCGTTGGGTTTTTCTGTAATTATTGTATGGCTTTTGCCTTACAATATAAAGTGCCTTGGGGCAACTGTTTGTTGTGATTTAGCGCTATATAAATAAAATTGATTTGATTTGATTTAATGACATCTTGCAAAGCGACAAACTCTCTGAGATTTCTCAGGATTTGAAACCTTAAGTGCTTCAGGCAGTATAGTAGTTTCTCAAAAATTTGCAAGTGGAATTTTCAGGTGTGCTGGTGTCCAGGGTGTGCTGCCTCCCACGTAATGACCCCTGGGATAGTCCCCAACCCCATTAGTTGTAATAAGTGGGTATAGACAATGAATGAATGAATGAATTTTTTTTTTTCTGGTTCATTTTTGCATGTGTCAACAGAAAATTAAACTTAAAATGTCTATTCCTATGCCAACAAAAATGGATGTGAGATTAAAAACAATAATTATTGGGGGTTTTATTG
Source organism: Thalassophryne amazonica (assembly GCF_902500255.1). Taxonomy (NCBI): domain Eukaryota; kingdom Metazoa; phylum Chordata; class Actinopteri; order Batrachoidiformes; family Batrachoididae; genus Thalassophryne; species Thalassophryne amazonica. The sequence continues at coordinate 83,932,204 of NC_047104.1, forward strand.
TTATTATTTTTACAAAAATCATGACAATAGCTCAAGTGAAAATCATAATTTTGAAATTACCATGAAATATATATATATATATATATATATATATATATATATATATATATATATATATATATATATATATATATATATATATATATATATATATATATATGAATACTAACTGGACCATTTGATTACAAACACACTTCCTGTAATTATCACTCCAGACTAAATACATCCCAATTTTGTTATAAGTTGAAGGACACCATCACATACAAAAAAAATTTTCATCACATACATTGAAGAAGTGGTGGCCTTGGTGGCCACGAAACAAAGCTTTGGAATTTAATTTCCCTCATGGATATGATCATATGATTATTCCCTGCAGGTGGGTATATGCCAAATAAATGTCTTCTTTCTCTTGATGTGGTGCACCAAAGTTAACCAATATGTCTAATCAGCTATGGAATTCGATTTATATTGAAGAAGAAAGGGAACGCCGCTGCAACACAAATGTCTGTGCAAATAAAATATATTAAATGTTTTTTGCACAGACATCTGTGTTGCACCAATTTTCCTTCTTATCTTCATGTTTAGTCCTGACCTGGTTGCATGGATTATTGCACTTGGCAGAATCGCAGAGAACTTTTCCTTTTTTGCTTGATTTATGTTGATTTTGGACTGTATGTTTTGCTCTTTTCCCCTCCTAACCCATAGTTTATATTACTCGCTGGCTACTAGTATATACTAGAAGCGAGTAACAGTTGGATACCAGGTTCCTTACATGTGCACATTAAGAGCACCTTCACACATAGTACAAAAAGTACAAATCAGGGCGAATCATGGTGGAACAGCTCATATGAGTGAACCACGAAAACATCAAGCCGACGGGCAGGCATGAATGAACCCACTGCAACGGTTTCATCCACGCAACGGTGTTGTGCATGAGTGTGCACGAAACCGTTGCAGCGGAAACACAGTGTGAGCAGCTGGACTATGGGTAACCACATCGCACAGCTGCTGTGAAAAAAAAAAGAAAAATATATGCCACCCACGGGATTCGAACCTGCAATTTACAAAAGCTCTGATTGCCAGCCAGAAACTTTACAACCACTACTACTACTTTACTACCATCGCTGGCCTGTATATGGTGTGGAAAAATGCCTGGAATCTACAAAGACGTGGATGAGGTCCACTGCAGCCTGGCGCAAAGGTGAAAGATGTTTTATGTATTTCCAAATGAGGACAGCAGGCAGAGACACGCGCCTCACAGAGGAATGTTGTAAGTTCATGTCCCTCCAAACACGGAAGGTGTTCTCAAGCTGGGACATCCAGGAGCAGAGATCACAATAGCGGACCCCCCGCCCATTCAGTGCCCAGACCAACATGTCACTCTCTGTGTTATGTGGTCATTTATTTTTGTTATTTCCTATGTAACTGTGTATGTAGGTATTGTTGCAATTATTTTTGTCCTGGTGGTGGTTTCTGTGTTTTTAATCTGTGCAGAAAGCTGTCATCCAGCTGTCATTGTGCTGTGATCAGCTGACAGGCACCTCCCCGTGCTGTGTGCGATCAGACCTAGCTGTCCGGCCCCCATGTGATCACATCTGTACATACATATAAGCATTTTATACAAGTGTGCTTCCCCCGGCAAGCCACATGTGTTGGAGGTGGGGGGGAATGATACACGCACACTCGTGCGAGACACATGCACCACATGTGCGTTGGTGTTTTGCAATGCCACACTCGTGGGGGCACTGAGACAAATTTCACATCTAGCTCAGCAGTGATTGTCTGCTGACTGTTTCATGTTAATCATGTGAATGGCCACACATTTTCTAAGTGCCAAGTGAGCGGTGTTAGATGTTCGTTTGTATCACTTGGAATTTGGCTGACACCTGCTGTGACAAGGTTCTCACAGGGCACACTCTGTCTTTCAGCCACAGGTGTGTGCAAAGAGTTGTAGCAACAGGTGTACGAGGCGTTGGAGGCAGCTACAATTTTACACTTATTGCATACAACTCCCGCTTCATGCGCAATTCATCCGAAAATGAACTGCATTCATATACTGAACAAAAATATAAACAAAACACAATAAAAGGCCACTCTGAAAGGTGCAGTTTTGTTTTATTGGGGGGGATACCAGTCAGTATCTGGTGTGACCACCATTGGCCTCATGCAGTTCAACACATCTCCTTCGCATAGAGTTGATCAGGTTGTCGGTTGTGGCCTGTGGAATGGTAGTCCACTCCTCTTCAATGGCTGTGTGAAGTTGCTGGATATTGGCAGGAACTGGTACACGCTGTCGTATACGCCGGTCCAGAGCATCCCAAACATGCTCAGTGGGTGACATGTCCGGTGAGTATGCAGGCCATGCAAGAACTGGGACATTTTCAGCTTCCAAGAATTGTGTACAGATCCTTGCAACATGGGGCCGTGCATTATCCTGCTGCAACATGAGGTGATGTTCTTGGATGTATGGCACAACAATGGGCCTCAGGATCTCGTCACGGTATCTCTGTGCATTCAAAATACCATCAATAAAATGCACCTGTGTTCTTCGTCCATAACAGACGCCTGCCCATACCATAACCCCACCGCCACCATGGGCCACTCGATCCACAACATTGACATCAGAAAACTGCTCACCCACACGACGCCACACACGCTGTCTGCCATCTGCCCTGAACAGTGTGAACTGGGATTCATCCGTGAAGAGAACACCTCTCCAACGTGCCAAACACCAGCGAATGTGAGCATTTGCCCACTCAAGTCGGTTACGACGACGAACTGGAGTCAAGTCGAGACCCCGATGAGGACGACGAGCATGCAGATGAGGTTCCCTGTGACGGTTTCTGACAGTTTGTGCAGAAATTCTTTGGTTATGCAAACCGATTGTTTCAGCAGCTGTCCGAGTGACTGGTCTCAGTCGATCTGTTGACCATAAAATTTTATTACAGAGATTAGAGCATGCCATAGGTATTAAAGGCACTGCGCTGCGGTGGTTTGAATCATATTTGTCTAATAGATTACAATTTGTTCATGTAAATGGGGAATCTTCTTCACAGACTAAAGTTAATTATGGAGTTCCACAAGGTTCTGTGCTAGGACCAATTTTATTCACTTTATATATGCTTCCCTTAAGCAGTATTATTAGACGGTATTGCTTAAATTTTCATTGTTACGCAGATGATACCCAGCTTTATCTATCCATGAAGCCAGAGGACACACACCAATTAGCTAAACTGCAGGATTGTCTTACAGACATAAAGACATGGATGACCTCTAATTTCCTGCTTTTAAACTCAGATAAAACTGAAGTTATTGTACTTGGCCCCACAAATCTTAGAAACATGGTGTCTAACCAGATCCTTACTCTGGATGGCATTACCCTGACCTCTAGTAATACTGTGAGAAATCTTGGAGTCATTTTTGATCAGGATATGTCATTCAAAGCGCATATTAAACAAATATGTAGGACTGCTTTTTTGCATTTACGCAATATCTCTAAAATCAGAAAGGTCTTGTCTCAGAGTGATGCTGAAAAACTAATTCATGCATTTATTTCCTCTAGGCTGGACTATTGTAATTCATTATTATCAGGTTGTCCTAAAAGTTCCCTAAAAAGCCTTCAGTTAATTCAAAATGCTGCAGCTAGAGTGCTGACGGGGACTAGAAGGAGAGAGCATATCTCACCCATATTGGCCTCTCTTCATTGGCTTCCTGTTAATTCTAGAATAGAATTTAAAATTCTTCTTCTTACTTATAAGGTTTTGAATAATCAGGTCCCATCTTATCTTAGGGACCTCGTAGTACCATATCACCCCAATAGAGCGCTTCGCTCTCAGACTGCAGGCTTACTTGTAGTTCCTAGGGTTTGTAAGAGTAGAATGGGAGGCAGAGCCTTCAGCTTTCAGGCTCCTCTCCTGTGGAACCAGCTCCCAATTCAGATCAGGGAGACAGACACCCTCTCTACTTTTAAGATTAGGCTTAAAACTTTCCTTTTTGCTAAAGCTTATAGTTAGGGCTGGATCAGGTGACCCTGAACCATCCCTTAGTTATGCTGCTATAGACGTAGACTGCTGGGGGGTTCCCATGATGCACTGTTTCTTTCTCTTTTTGCTCTGTATGCACCACTCTGCATTTAATCATTAGTGATCGATCTCTGCTCCCCTCCACAGCATGTCTTTTTCCTGGTTCTCTCCCTCAGCCCCAACCAGTCCCAGCAGAAGACTGCCCCTCCCTGAGCCTGGTTCTGCTGGAGGTTTCTTCCTGTTAAAAGGGAGTTTTTCCTTCCCACTGTAGCCAAGTGCTTGCTCACAGGGGGTCGTTTTGACCGTTGGGGTTTTACATCATTATTGTATGGCCTTGCCTTACAATATAAAGCGCCTTGGGGCAACTGTTTGTTGTGATTTGGCGCTATATAAAAAAAAAATTGATTGATTGATTGATTGATCTTGGAGGTGAACATGCTGGATGTGGAGGTCCTGGGCTGGTGTGGTTACACGTGGTCTGCGGTTGTGAGGCTGGTTGGATGTACTGCCAAATTCTCTGAAACGCCTTTGGAGATGGCTTATGGTAGAGAAATGAACATTCAGTACACGAGCAACAGCTCTGGTTGACATTCCTGCTGTCAGCATGCCAATTGCACGCTCCCTCAAATCTTGCGACATCTGTGGCATTGTGCTCTGTGATAAAACTGCACCTTTCAGAGTGGCCTTTTATTGTGGGCAGTCTAAGGCACACCTGTGCACTAATCATGGTGTCTAATCAGCATCTTGATATGGCACACCTGTGAGGTGGGATGGATTATCTCAGCAAAGGAGAAGTGCTCACTATCACAGATTTAGACTGGTTTGTGAACAATATTTGAGGGAAATGGTGATATTGTGTATGTGGAAAAAGTTTTAGATCTTTGAGTTCATCTCATACAAAATGGGAGCAAAACCAAAAGTGTTACGTTTATATTTTTGTTGAGTGTACTATGTGTGAAGGGGCCCTAAGATACATACTGGATTTGGTGAGCATGTTTTAAATAGGAAGTGATTTTGGTCATCTTCATGATGTGACCTTTTAATTTGAAGACTTGCAAGGTGATAGCATTTTTGGGGGGGAGTTATTGTGTTCACAGTCAGAAGTGGGTAGACTCACATTGCCTTTTGCAGCCTAAATGCCTAGGTTTTGGTAAAAGCCTCAGTAAAATGCATTTACAGGTCAAAATTGGTCACAAGTTTCAGCCTTTTTTGTTTAAAATAAGCATTAGCTATTTACCTGCTTTTCATTCTTTTTTAAAGGTTTTTCTTATGCACAATCATACACACTGAGCCACATGAATAAATACACAGAGTCCAAGATGTATGCACGTTGAATTGGATTTATGAAATATTAGCATGAAAGATTTGGTTGGAACCAGACTGTTTCAACAAAATAAGAACGTTCAGGCTGTAGTTAAGAATAAAACATTCAACTGGTGAGGAAAAACTCAAAGCCCTTTCACACTGAGCATGCAGATCCATGTGAATGCGACTAAGGAAGAATTTCACAAGTTGTGATGGAAGAAAAGCAACACTTTGAAATGTCAAATTTGAGGTCTGTTTTGCTCAGATGTCTAACTTTGTAAGAAAAATCCTGCACACATTTTACAGCTGTTAGATGAGTTGGAGCGGGGGTGGGGGGTTGTTTGTTTTTTATTTTGCATCACCATGTCTGCATCCCACACATATGCAGTGTGTGGGTTCTGCAGGAGACTGTAACTGCCAGAAATGTACTCCATGTCTCTGTTTTCTGACACCTCACTGCATCCACTTAACTTCATTACACCTCAGTCCCTCCATCTAAGCATGCTGTTAATCCTCATCAGGATTGTGAAGGTGACAAAGCAGCAGAGCATTGACCAACTGGCTGATTGATTTCCTCTCTTGTGCTGTTAATATATAAATTTTTACCCTTAATATAGTATTACACTGATGCAGAAACACGCAGCCTATGCTGGAACAATCCTGATTATTTGCACATGGCTAAGGGCAAGGCATGAATCACTTGTGGAGTCCTTGCTTTAATTGAAGAGGAAAAAAAATAGAAATATTCAGGCACTTTGAAATTTAATTTCACATTGATGAGGCATCCATACTGTGACACATCTTATGCACATTTAATCGCTTAAACACACCTACACCCACACACATTCCTTGAACACTGATGTTTTATGATGTACAGTGCATCCAGAAAATATTCACAGCGTTTCACTTTTCCCTTTTCCCACATTTTGTTATGTTACAGCCTTATTTCAAAATAGAGTGAATTCATTTTTGCACTCTAAAATTCTACTAACCACACCCTATAATGACAACATGTAAAACGTTTTGTTTTTTGTTTTAATTTTTGCAAATTTAATTCCAATAAAACTGAGAAATCATAGGTACAGAAGTATTCACACCCTTTGCTCAATACATTGTTGATACACCTTTGGCAGCAACATCTTTCTTCGAGGAATTTTGCTTTTGTCTTGGATTCAGGTCTGGGCTCTGGCTGGACCACTCAAGGACATTCAGTTGTCCTGAAGCCTCTCCTTTAATATCTTGTCTGTTTGCTTAGGGCTGTTGTCCTGTGAAAGATGAACTGTCATCCCAGTCTGAGGTCAAGAGCGCTCTGGAGCAGGTTTTCATCCAGCATGTCTCTGTACATTGCTGCATTCATCTGTCCCTCAATCCTGACTAGTCTCCCAGTTCCTGCCACTGAAAAACTTCTCCTGGGAGATCCACACTTCTTCCAGTTATGGATGATGGAGGCCACTGTGCTCACTGGGACCTTTAAAGCAGCAGAAATGTTTCTGTACCCTTCCACAGATTTGTACCTCGAGACAATTCTGTCTCAGAGGTCTACAGACAATTCTTCTGACTTCGTGCTTGGTTTGTGCTCTGACATACACTGTCAACTGTGGGACCTTATATGTGTGTGCCTTTCCAAATCATGTCCAATCAACTTTACCCCTAGTGCACTCCAATTAAACTGTCAAAACATCTCAAGGATGATCAGTGGAAACAGGATGCACCTGAGTTCAGTTTTGAGCTTCATGGTAAAGTCAGGGAATACTTCCCTATTTGCAAAAATCTCAAAACTTTTTTCACATTGTCATTGTGGGCTATTGTGTGTAGAATTTTGAGGAAAAAAAATCAAGTATGTCCATTTTGGCATAAGGCTGTAACAAAACAAAACAAAACAAAAAAAGTGGAAAAAGTGCATCACTGCAAATACTTTCTGGATGCACTGTAAAATTTGATCGGGAGGTCTGGGCGGCTTTGCTTGAGCTGCTACCCCCGCGACCCGACTCCGGATAAAGCGGAAGAAAACGGATGGATGGATGGATGCACTGTAAAATGTGCATACACTGCCAGTGCAGTGTGGATGAGTAGTCACTGCCCTGTTGGCTGTTGGATAATGAGCTCTAAGATATATTAATTCACAATGATTTATGCCCCTTAGCATAAATGTATGTTTTTACTTCAAAGTCTAGAGCGGAGCCTCCCAGCAGTCATAGTGCATGAGGTAGGGTACATCCTGGACAGGATGCTAGTCTATCACAGGGCCTCTGTTCCAAGCACAACACAGTTAACATTAGAGAAATAAAGTTTTATACCAGTTTTCATGAAATGTATTGCAACCTTCACATTAAAGTGACTTTAAGTGAAAAGCACAGAACTACGGTCCACCTGTTATGCATGGAGACATGCATTCTTAATGAAACAAGTGCAACAAACTATTAACTTCTTAAATTTGCCCCATGTTTACAATGAATCATTTTTTTTATTCTCTCTGATGAGGCGATGTTGTCTCAGGTCATTAAACACCAGTCTGACAATAAGTTAACACCCAGGTTACAATGTGCAATTTACTATAGACGTAACCAGAACCTGCTAAATTTCCTTTTGATTTTTTTTATTTCTCTTCAATTTCTTTTTTTACAGAGTGCAATGGGCCCCAAACCTGGGGTCTACAGTTGCATCCTAATCATTAATCATTACTGGCATTGTATCCGAGGGCTCTCTTCAAGATGTTTACTATTCCTTTAACTGCTGATATCTGCACCTCATGAGCACTTGGGTGACCAGGGATTGCCTCAAGATATTTCTTCAGGTTCTTCTTCATAAGCCCTGTTGCTCCCACCACAACTGGTATAATATCAATTTCTTTCAATGACCACGTTATTCGTAGATCATTTTTAAGTTCTTGGTATTTCGTGATTTTCTCCCTTTCAGCTCTATTCAGGCTATAGTCATTGGGGACTGTCACATCAATAATTTTTGCTGTCTTCTCTTGCTTGTTCCAAATGACAATATCAGGTTTTACTGCACCTCCTTTGATATGTCTTCCTGCTGGGATCTCTTTGTCATAAAATATAGTCACTTTTCCATTGGATGAGACTGGTGCTGGCTCATACTCCCAAACGTGTCCCTCTACTTCCACGTCCAGTTCCTTGCATACTTTCCAATGTAGATGTTTACATATCTTGTTATGTCGGCTTGTGTAATGTCCATCTGCCATGAGGATCTGACATGCTGATACTAAGTGGTTTACACTCTCAACAGCTGCATGACAGAATCGGCATTGATCATTCTGTGAAATTCCTGCCATTTTTTGAAGCCATTTGTTAGCAGTCCCTGATCTTGTGCTCCAACTATAATTCTTTCTCCATCAAAACCAAGTTCTCCATTTGTAAGCCACCGTATAGATCCTTCTTTGTCTATGTATTCCTTTTCGAGTTCTTCTTGGAATCGGCCAGCCCTTTTGTGCTGTTTCCATCTGTTCATTCGATGTTTTTGTTCTCTTTTGCTGTATTTTTCCCTGGCCTGTCTTGCTAGTGTCGTTGCAAGTGTCAGATCATTGCTTTCTTCCTCTTGCAAGAGATCTCCGCCAAAGTTTTCTGCCAATTTAATAATGGAGGTCTGTTGTGGCAAGGTCTTAATATGATGTTGTGTTACCTTTTTCATGACTTCTTGAGAACTCTTTAAGTACTGCCCAATACTTATTATAGATGCTCTATAAGCCTGGTTGATCTCCGTAAGACTTAAGCCGCCTTCTCGACGGGGGAGATATATTCAATCCATGCACTGGTTTCTGTATGTAATTTTATGTAGGGTGAGCATCTTCCTAGTTTTGGTATCTAACTTGTTAAGCTCACCCTGTGGCCAGTCTACTATGCCAAAGCCATAGCTCACAACAGGCAATGCAAACTGGTTTATGGCTGTAATCTTGTTCTTTGGTGTCAATTCTGATTTACAGATCTTCTTTAAGCGGTTTAAGTATTCTTGTGTTACTTTCTCTCTCATTTTTTTATGCTCTATTATAGTACTTTCTTCAATTCCCAAGTATTTGTACATGGAATCCTCAGCCTATTCTTCAATAGTGCTCCCCTCATCCAACTGTATATTTTCTGTAATCTGCTTCGTACCACCTCTGATTATACATTTGGAGCATTTATCCAGCCCAAATTCCATACCGATTTCTTTAGAAAATGTATGGTCTGCCTCCACTAGCCTCCTGAGTCCCCTCTTTGAACCTGCAAATATCTTCAAGTCATCCAAGAATAGTAGAAGGTGGCTCACCACCTGTCTGTTTTTTGTCAATGTTTTGATCTTTATAAATGTCTTTGTGTGTGCTAAATTCATCATTTACCATGTTTAACACCCCAAATTTTGTCCTCTCTGTTGAACACATTCCAAATTGCTTATTTATAATCAGAAACATGTTTAATGGACAGTCTGTGCTGTTTTGCGCTTGGGAAAGACACAATCCTTAGTGCACACCATGAGTAAATCAGCATGCATTTTTATTTTATTCCCTCCGCCAACGAAGCTGGAAGCCCACAATTTATCATATATTGTTATCAAATTTTTACTGAAGATTCATATCCAGATAGGCAAGAACTGATTCAATTTTCAAGGTCATAGGTCAAAAGGCCAAAGCCAGGAAAAATCCCTGTCTTTAGCATTGAACAAAATTTTTTTTTCCAAATTTAAAAAATTCCTAACTGTCAAAAAATATCAAATTTCTTTCATATTTGAGAGTGGTATGTAGGTTTGTATGTATGTTTAAAAAAGATTTGTATTTATTACCTTTTTATTCGCTTAACAATCAGCAACAGTGCATTTTTATAAGACATTTCTATTGCTGTTTTGTTGCAGTACCTGACTGACACCACAGTCGATTTCAAAATCTGGGACACTGAGGCGTTTATCTTGGCTGTGAAACAGCATGCATGTGTTTTAGTGTAGGTAGCTGAATGCATCTAAAATATACAGTGCAAAGACTACAAGCCTATCACAGAAACACATAAGCACACATTCAAAGTGTAACAGAAATGTGCACTCTTCTGCACATTTACCCACTTATCTTGTCAGTATGCTGGAGCACTGAAGCACAGGGCTTAGTTTATTTGTGTGTGATGTATGTATTCTAACATAGACTTTAGAAAATGCTAAAGGGACTGCTTAATTCCCCAAACATATGTATTGATTCAGAATATAAAAAATGCCCTCAAATTCATAATGAATAAGTGTGCAAACACAAATGCACATGCAGTCTCAAACACAAACACCTGTGTACATGCAGTTTATACCTCTACAACTGAGAGACACAAATTAGGCCGAGATGACAGAGTTAGAGTTGAAATATGGGATGGTTTAACAGGGCTTACATTGTTTTTATGGTTAACACCCACAGCGGAACACACATACACACACAGACTTGTGGGCAGACGGAACAGAAAAGCTCGGGATAAGCCAAGAAATCTCTCTCTCTCTCTCTCTCTCTCTCTCTCTCTCTCTCTGTCTCCCTCACTCTCTCTCTCACATACACACACACAGAGTTACAGTCCAGCAGCTGGTGTGCCAGTGACATCAAAGTGACATCGCAGCATCTGTGCTACAAAGCAGAACCGGAGTCAAAGATCAAACATGGCCTTTTTATCTGAGCCAAAATTTAAAAAAAAGAGAAAAAAAAAAATCATTTCTATTTTTTTTTTCTTTTCTTTTTTTTTTTTTTTGTCATTGGGTACATTGCTCACCTGCCTCAGCATTAACATGTGGTTCAGTTGTGCTGTTTGTGCAGTTGTGCATTTGTTTCCTTGTCAGTTTGGCCTAATGCAGGTTGTAACAGTTCATTTTAATGCTGTTTACAAAAACTTAGGAAAGCTGGTGCTCAGCACCACAAACAGCTTAATTTGCCATTAATTTAACAAGTGAACCCAGAGAGGATATTACGCCAGGTATAACTGTAATTGTCTACAATGCAATAAATGGAATGCTCTGTTGTTGTTTGACCCATCAGTCTCTCTCAATCAGATTTTAAACACACACACACCTTCAATTGCTTAGTCCAATTAAGGGTTGCGGGGAGCTGGAGCCTATCCCAGCAGTCATAGAGGGTGAGGTGGGGTACACCCTGGGCATGATGCCAGTCTGTTGCAGGGCCACATATAGACAAACAAACACATTCACACACACACTCACACCTACGGACAATTCAAAGTTACCAATCCACCTAACCTGCATTTCTTTTGATGTGGGAGGAAGCCGGAGCACCCGGAGAGAACCCACGCAAACACAGGGAGAACATGCAAACTCCACACAGAAAGGCCACAGGCAGGAATCGAACCATGACCTTCTCGCTGTGGGGCAACAGTGCTAAACACTAACCCCATGCTGCCACAATCAGATTTTATTTCTTTTCATTACAATTTACACAATTATATATTAATTAGTCATTCATTTTCTGTCACTTATCTAGTTCCAGGTTACTGTGGAAGCAGACCACACAGCTCAGCCCACACTTCCCTACCCCTGCATATGTCCTCCAACTCTTCCTGAAAATCCAAGGCATTCACTAACTGGTTGGAGAATATAGTCTTTCCAGCATGACCTGAGTCTTCCCCAGGGCCTCCTCAGACTTGAACATGCCTGAAGGCCTCCCTAGAAAGTCAACTAGGAGGCAGCCTCACCAGATATCCAAACCCATTCAACAGGCTCATTTCAATGTGAAGAAGCTGTTGCTCAAATTATAGAGCCCCAGCTGAATATTCGAGCTTCAGAACCCGAGTGTAAGTGTAGATACTCCACAGAGTAACCTAATTTCTTCCATATGTATGCACAACCTTTATCTTTTGATTGTTAAGCAATGTTCATAACCACAGGTGAGGATAGGAGCATAAATCAACTAGTAAATCAAGAGCCTTGCATTCTGGCTCTGCTCTTTCTTCACCACAGTGGTCCAGTACAGCATCTGCAAAACCTCACATGCAGCCACAATCTGTCTCACTGTCACGTTTCAACTTACCCGCCCCCTCATGAACAAAACTCTAAGATACTTGAACTCCTTCACTTGGTGTCCCCTGACCCAAAGGGGAGAATCCACCCTTTTGTGACAGAGGAGCATGGTCTCAGAGTTGGAAGGGCTTGATCCTCATCCCTTTGACTTCACACTTGGCCTCAAACCTGCCCAGTGTATCAGAAATCACTACCTGATGAAGCCAACAGAACCACCAAAGCAGAGATGTGATACTGAAGTCACCAAATGGGCTTGATCCTCATCCCTTTGACTTCACACTTGGCCTCAAACCTGCCCAATGTATCAGAAATCACTGCCTGATGAAGCCAACAGAACCACCAAAGCAGATATGTGATACTGAAGTCACCCAATGGGATACTCTCTAATCCCTGACTCTGCCTTTAAATCCTGTCCATGAAAATCATGAACAAGATTGTTGACAGGGGGCAGTCCTAGCTGAGTCCATCACCCACTGGGAACAGGTTTGATGCAATGGCAAGAATGTGGACACAGCTCCTATTTTGGTCGTATAGAGATCAGATAATGCATTACAGTGGTTCAGGTATCTCATACTCCGGCATCTTTCCCAAGAGGACACCTTGAGGGACCTGGTTATACACCTTTTCCTATAGTCCACAAAACTCATGTATACTAGTTTGGAATATTACCAAATCACCTCTAAAATTGGTGTGAGGATAAATTGCTGATTCACGATTCCAAAGACAGGAAAGAACTGGCATTGCTGCTCCTGAATCACATGTTTGACTGTCTTTCCATATCTCCTCTCTACCAACCTAGCATAGGTTTTCCCAGGGATCACCTTAGTATTCTCTCTGCTTCCCTGTCAATTTACTGCTGTTGAACTCATACCTTAGGTGCAGTTTTTTCGCCGACTGATTGTGCTATTTTACTGATGACGTCTCACAAGGCTGACAGCTGCACACCACAGGGCACTGGACTGACCACGAGATTCCATGACTGAAGCTGATGCAGCACACTGCAGTCTGTGTTTGGAATAAAACTCGGTCACGGTGACAGGCCCACTGATGGCGTGATGGATGGAAGCTGGCCCTGAACCCCAGGGTGCTGGATGACCCCCTGCCTGTGGTGAAAATGCTTGCATGGTCAACTCAAAAATGCAATTTGTTTTTGATGTTACTTTGGTTTTCTGTTTCTTCCACTTTGTAAAAACCTTGTAACTGTTAAAATGGCCTAAGCAGTGGGCCACCCCTCTGAGTCGGTTCTGATCGAGGTTTCTTCCTCATCATCATCAGAGGGAGTTTTTCCTTACCACTGTCACCTGTGTGCTTGCTCCAGGGGTTGGTAAGGTTAGACCTTCCTCGTGTGAAGCGCCTTGAGGCAGCTTTGTTCTGATTTGGTGCTATAGAAATGAAATTAATTGAAATTACATTTAATTGTGACTTCCACCATCGAGATGGCACCCGGTTCATCAGAAGTCTCTCCTAAGTAGCTCTGTGGTTAGAGAGAGTCTGTTATTGTCGCCAAAAGATTCTGCAGCTGCTCTTTTATGGATAATGTTGTTGTAATGGCTTCTTCAGAACAGGACGCCCAGTGCTCACTGGGGAGCTGAGTGTAAAGTGGTCGGAATGAGAATCAGCACCTCAGCATCTGAAGCCACAGTACTCTGCTAAAAATCAGTGTATTGTGACCTCTGGGTGCAGAGGAAGGTACTGGTGTAGTGGCTGTAGTCTCTCTTCTGCATTGTTTGCTGTTAACTCCTCCCACTTGCTACCCTCAGAACATGAACTCGTGATGTCCAGCATGGGAGGTGTATGCTCTAACCAGAAGGCCAAATCCCAGACTCTGACCGTGTGGCCAGGGAGTCCTTTTAGCTATTGGGGAGTGAGGTTTACTGACTACTATTGCACAGTGCCACCTACTAGTCTCTGGCACAAATGACTCAAGTACCTTGAGGTCTTATTGTTGACAGAGGAAAATATCCCATTTATCAATGGGAGATGAAAAAATCATAAGTAATACAGTCATTGCTTTAGATTGTTGTGGAGAAGAGATAGCTGAGCTAGAGAAGAAAATTCTCAATTTACCAGTCGCTGCATTCCAACCCTAACCTATGGCCATGACCTCTGCATAGTGACTGAATGAATGAGACTGGCTTTTCCTTCTCAGGGTAGTGGGAATCATCCTTAAGGACAAGACATTCTGACATCTGAAAGAAGCTCAAAGTTGAACTGCTGCTCGTCCACATAGAAAGAAGCCAAGAAAGTTGGCTTGGGCAACTGAATAGGATGCCCCTTGGATGTTTTCTGGGCATGTCCAACTGTCAAGAAACCTTAAGGTATAGAGCCTGAATGCACTGGAAGGATTATATGTCCCATCAAGCCTGGGAATGCATTGGGATTCCTCAGGAGTTGCTGGAGGATGTTGTTGCTTTGGGGGAATGTCTGGGTTACTTTACTTAAACTGCACCTGACTTAGTGTGGCCTCAGAACATCAGTGAAAAAAAGATGCATGGAGTGTTATTTTGAATAGCCCTTTTGCTTGCTTTTCAATGTGTCTATGAAAATTACTTCTATAAGTTTTTCACCAGAATTTTTGCACTTAGCTATGTGAGTTTATCGTGTCAACCACAGTGTCATTTGCAATTGGAAACTCATAGATCATAGTTTAATGGAGGTTTAAATGAAGGATTCTTTGAGTTACGTCATTTTATTTAGCTATTATCTCCCCCATTGTTTGGCATTCACTGCCTCATGCATCCTTAGACATTAGCTGAAAGAGTCATTAATATATGTATCTATCCATCCATGAATTCATTTTTAAAAACCACCGACAACAGGTAAACAGTGGGAAGATAGTAAATATCCAGTGTTTTTAATTCAGTTGCTTAGCATGGTGTGATATTAGATCAGTTGTCAACAGTTCACACTGTTGTCACCCTCATGCAGTCGCTTAAGTTCCTTCACCTCTCTCATTTGTATAAATGTAGTCATGTGACAGGCTTAAACTAAGTTTTACGCCTGTGCCAATAGTTGTCTGCTTTGGTTTCAGTAATGTATATTTTGATTTTGCTGAGCAGCTCAAGGCCAATCACTTATGAATAAATTCACACCTTTATCAAACAATAAATGATAATAGTAGCAGAGAAGGTGGCTTAGTAGGAAAAGATTTGGGCTACCAATATGTTGACTCTCATCATTTAGAGTATGCTCTATATCCTCTTTCAAGATAAAAATGACAGACTCTGGTGGAATTTATTTGAGCTTAGGTGTATTTTGTGTGATATTTGTGGAGACTTCACAAAATATGACAGTTAGTACAGTTTGTGCATGAAATCATGCACAAATGCACTGCAAAACCTAAGAAGCTAGATCAGCTAAATTACATGAAACCATTTACATTTAATTAACTCCAATTATTCAACCATCTTTTTTTTGTGTGTTATTAAGTGAAATAAACTGGTTTCAAATGAGTGTTACATTACCTTAAATGAAGACTGTATTAAATTGGTGAGCTTTTGGATTGTGAGCAACTGGCTCTGTTAAATTCAAATCTATTGCTGTTCAGTTTATTGGTCTATTCTTTTTATTTAAGTGTTTCTTTTGTTGTTGTTGTTGTTCTTGTATTGAATAAAGCATAAAGTGAAAGACAGTCAGCACTTTTTTATTTCTCAAAAAGAGGTAGAAAAATCTTTTTGTGCCCTCAAATCAAAATGTCAGGGCCCTGATAATGTTTGCAGTCGCCTCTTAAAAAACTGTGCTAAAGAGCTGAGTCCTATTTTCCAATTTATTTTCAATATGTCTCTGGAAATGCAAACTGTGCCAAATGTGTGGAAAGACGCTGTTGTTGTCCCTGCCACCAAAAATTGTACTCCAAAGGTTCTAAATGACTTTAGGCCTATAGCTTTGACGTCCATTGTCATGAAAACCTTTGAGAAACTGGTGAGAACAGAAATTATTAATCAAGTTGGTGCCAAATTGGACCCTATGCAATTTGCCTATAGGCCAAATAGAGGGGTTGAGGATGCCACAGTCACTTTAATGAATTTGCTTTTTAGTCACCTTGAAGGGAAAGGTGCGCATGTCAGACTTTTATTTGTTGACTTTTCGTCTGCTTTTAACACAATTCAGCCGCACATTTTAGCCTCAAGACTTTTAGATCATTTTAATCTAAGTTGTAATCTTGTGGGCTGGATTCTGAGCTTCCTCACTAACAGGACACAAAAAGTGAGAGTGAATGGGGTCTTGTCTGAGCAGACCCAGTCCTCCATTGGGACACCACAAGGCAGTGCTATCTCTCCACTTTTGTATATTTTGTACACTGATCTCTGCAGAAGTTGGAGGGAGGGGAGGACTATTCTTAAGTATGCAGATGACACTGTTATTGTCAGTTTGCTTCAGGACAGTGAGGTTGGCCACGGTCCTGTGGTTGATGATTTCTTGGATTGGTGCGAGAAGTCTTTTCTACAGATGAATGTATTGAAGACTAAAGACATGGTCATTGACTTTAGGAAGGGCTCCCACAAACATGGAGTAACTCTCCTAAAAGGTCAGGCCGTAGAAATTGTGAGCACCTATAAATATCTGGGTACTGTTATGGATGACAAACTCACTTTTGAGTCAAATTGTGAAGTGGTGTGTAAAAAAGGTCACCAGCGCTTGTCCTGTCTTAGAAAACTGGCATCCTTTCACATTGACAAATCTTTGTTAACAATGTTTTATCGTTGTTATATCGAATCTGTTTTATCTTTTTGTTTGGTGTCATGGTTTGGAAATTTGTCAGTTAAAAATAAAAACAGTCTGAATCAGATTGTAAAATGGGCGAGCAAAATCATTGGTGGAGAGACTCAGCTGTATCCAACCTCTCTGTACATGAGGCAGGTCCAGAGATTGGTTGAGGCAGTTCTAAAGGACGCCTCACATCCTCTTTTTGATCAGTTTGAACTGCTCCCTTCAGGACGGAGGTATAAAGTTCCTTTTTGTAGAACTAAGCGCTATAAGAGCACTTTTATTCCTGCTGCTATTAGTGTACTTAACAGATGACCTTGATTGTATATTTAATTAATTTATCCGCTTTTTTGCTTTGAGATGGCACACGCTCTGTGACTTTTGTTCTGGCGCCATGCTATTGGCCTGTACTTGCACTGCTTTATTGGTATTGTATTCTTATATTTTTTATATTGTATTTTTATATTTTTATTGTATTTTTATATTTTTAATTATATTTAGGGTATTTTTATCGGTTTTTATGTGTTATGTGATTGTTATGAATGATGTGACTCACTGCCAAAACAAATTTACCTTTTGGTACAAATAAAGTAACCTTGAACCTTGAACCTTGAACCTTGATGATGTGAAATATTTTATAACAATTGTCTGAAAAGTGCTATATGAATAAGAAGCAAGAAGTACGCCGTACTGAGGCCCATTGATGTCTGTGCTTGTCTTTGGATTCCATAGCGTGTAGCGGATGAGAGTCAATAACTCAACCTAGACTGGCCACTGCTATTGTTTCAACTTTCAATCTTGAGTCATCATGCCACATCACTTTTGTATATGTTAATAATGCTAATAAAATATATGTATGTGTTTGTAGTATGTCAGATAAACGTTTAAATCACATGGAATTCTGCTGTGGATATTTTCATGTACCACCTGTTATTTTTTCAGTTTGGATTCCACAGATAAAAGGATGGCTTTTTTTTGGTGGTGTTGATTTTTTTTTTTTTTTTTTCATAAGGTGAGCATATTGTTTTTTTGGAATCATACATCAGCTTTCTGTGCTTCTTTGGCAGCTTTGCTTGGTTCTGAGCAAGAGGTCCAAAAGGTTGGTCTTCTAAGTGTTATCAAAGTGTTGTCAAGCTCATTTGAAGGCTGAAGGCACAAACGCTATAGCAGGGGTGTCACACTGCGCTCCTGGCATCCAGCAGATATTTGTTTCTCACACATAATTAATGACCCACGTTTGGCCTCTGATACAAAGGGTAGCTCATTAATTGTCTGGGAACAAAAACCTGAAAGACATCTGCCCTTGAAGAACAGAGTTTGATACCCATTCACAGGATTTTCCAGACTTGACACAATCACCACGCCATGTTTTCTCATCTGAGGGGAAATTGAAATCAAGTGCCTGGTTATGTGTTAAGATTTGGTTATGTGGGTTTCCAGATTGAACTTTAATCACCCTATTTAGAACAATCTGTGCTGCTCTGGCATTAAACATCTTTTTCCTTTGTAAACTTACATTTGCATGCTATGATTCTAGTTGAGAGAAAAAAAAGGAATACAGTATTAGCCTTTGCAGAAACCACCTTCTTCATAATCTATTTGCTCCTTCTTTGAGTGGTCTAATCTCCAAATAATGAATGTTTTCCATATGTGGAGTGAAAATGTTTTCATTTGTTGATGGAATGTACCATTCAATGATTCTGCACCTTGTTGTGTGGTAGTCCATTGTTCAACATTCATTATTTGTTTTGGGTGACACCTAAATGCATCCATGCCATTTGATAAGTAAGTTCTTTCTGCTTTTCCCCTTTTCATTTGAGGCCACCACAGTAGATCTGATATGGATTTTCATGTTGATTTGGCACAATGCTTTCTATCGTCTTTATGCTGATGACACTGTAAACTATTCCTGCTCAAACTCCATGACAGGCATTTGAATTTTTGCAGTTCACTTTTGATGTGGTGCAGAAGCCATCCATCCATCCATCCATTTTCTTCCGCTTTATCCGGAGTCGGGTCGCGGGGGCAGCAGCTCAAGCAAAGCCGCCCAGACCTCCCGATCCACACACAACCTCCCCCAGCTCCTCCGGGGGAACCCCAAGGCGTTGGCGAAATTCAAACTAGTCTTGAATGTAGAAAAATCCAAATTAATGTTTTTCTCCAAATCACTCCTTTCGTTGGAGAACATACCATCAGTCAGAACTGCCTGAGGTTCTTAAGCTAGCCAGCAGCTACAAATATCTGAGATTGACTGTTGACACAGAGCTGTCTTTTAAAGTTCATTTAACACTTGATCTCCAAAGTAAGGGTGAAGCTAGGCTTCCTTTACAGAAACAAGTCATGTTTCTCCTTAAGTGTTCCTGATAACTGTTACCTTCCTTCTGCTGTCCTGCATAGATGTCCTTCATCCAGTTGTCTACAGTCCCTGTACCATTGCGCCCTGAGAGTCATCACTGGTTGTAGCCGCCTCACCCACTACTGTGAGTTGTATGCCAAAGTGGGCATGCCCTCTTTGTCTGTCAGGCGTTACACACATTGGATGTTTCTGATTTACAAAACTCTCATTGGTCTGGTTCCGACCTATTTACCTAGTTTACTTCAGAAATGTGAAAGCCGCTGTGCTCTGTGGTTGAATAACATGTTATGTTGCGTGTACCTCGTGTCCGCACTAAAGTGGGAAAGAATGCCTTTAGTTTTTCAGCTCCCTCTGATTGGAATGTTTTCCAATCCAAACTGAAGCTGTCCAGACTGACATCCTTGAACACTTTCTGGTTTGTTTTATGAGATTGC
Organism: Thalassophryne amazonica; assembly: GCF_902500255.1. Taxonomy (NCBI): domain Eukaryota; kingdom Metazoa; phylum Chordata; class Actinopteri; order Batrachoidiformes; family Batrachoididae; genus Thalassophryne; species Thalassophryne amazonica. Next base: position 83,952,009 of record NC_047104.1, read on the forward strand.
GAATGGTATTTTTTTGCGCACTGCCCGTGTTTCTAAATCTGCTTGAGACTTTACATCATGTGCAATGTTATTATGACCAAGATGATTCTAATGTTGATGTTAACCTGTCCATTATGATGTGTGCTGCTGCCTTTCTTGGCCATGTCTTCTTTGAAAAAAGTTTCGATCTCAATGGAATTTCTACCTAGTTAAATAAAGGTTATTATTATTACAAATGTTAATGCTAGATTCAATTCAGTTTATTTTATTATCTTACCAAAACTTTGTTTTGGCAAGATCTGTTAGTCAGCATGTATGTTTTTGTTGTTGTTTTTTTTGTTTTGTTTTGTACTCATTGCATTTTTCACCTTTAGCTCACTCTGGACCACACAGTTGCAGGCAGCCAAACACAAAAGGTAAATGTAAAAGCCAAGGTGATTTATTTTCCCAATACAAAATCCCACAGTGTCAACATGAGTTCAAAATGAGACAACCCAGGGCTGAGGGAGCAGAATCCAAAAATCAGGAAAACACTTCTCAAAAACCAACCTTCAGCAAAAACAGAAACTGATAAGAACAATCACTAAATACTCACAGAAGTGAACAGTTGGAACACAGTGAATCTACAGGCACTAGAACAGGGGGCAGGTGAGGGCATAAATACAAAAGTAACTGATGAGCAAATTAATGACAGGTGTGACATGAGGTCAAAGGTCCAAAGGAAACAGTCCTTGAAAAGGTGACACAAAACTTCAATCAAGTCAATTAACAGGTGACTGGAACAAAATAACAAAACATAACCTAAGCAGAATGAAAAGCAAAGAAGCAAAATACACATTAAAAAATGAAGCACCCCCCCCCCCCCCCCCCCCCCAAAAAAGGAACAATGTGCAGCTGTGGAAAGCTGACATAATGGTAAAGAACGACTAAGGCGACAATCAAAATAGAAATTATAATAAGAAATAATCAAAACAGAATCAAAAACAAAGGCAGAAAACTATTGTGGAAATTAGAAATGACAAAAGAGTGAACACAGAGGATGAGCCAGAATAACCCAGGAAACAAACAATGACAGTACCAGGAACTGTCACCAGGGGGAGTTGGAGGGCCAGAGTGGCAGACAGGGATCATGCACAAAGTCCCCACATTAGGGCACAGACCGTAACACAGAAAAAAAAAAGGACTGGACACAAACCCATAAGCAAAATAACACAAAACAGCACACCCACAACACCTATGTAGATACCTTTCAGCATACTATTAGGATCATGGGCAAGGTGAAGGTAATGAAAGGTCAAACACATAATTCACCAAAACAACTTTCCTGGTTGCAATTTTTGTCATTTTGCCCCCAGACTTCACAGGGTGATAGTAGGTGGTCTGGTGCATAAACCAGTACCTGGAATAAGCATTCAACCTTGATGTTCAAGATTAGCATCAAAGGTCGAAAAATCCTACCTGAAGATCAAAATTAAAGTTTTGACGAACCATATCGAGTAGCACACCAAACTGAAGCTCTCAGTGAGTGCTTTCAGGATATGAAAAATACATTATTATGTTATGACTTCATTTTTCTGGTGGAAATTTGTATTACATTGGATGGTCTTCATAGTTGATCAATAAGTACAGTTGTATGTAAAAGTTTGGGCACCCCTCATGATTGCCATGATTTTCCTTTGATGACATCCAATGATATTGGTTTCTGTGTAGGCTCTCAGTTGTCCAGGTGGTTTCCATAGTAGAGAAGCTTGAATCTTCGACTGGATAGGGTTGCTTGACGCGAGGACGTTTCGCTTCAAATCACAGAAGCTTCCTCAGCTAAAATTCTTGCTCTGGTAGTCTGACTTCTGTCTGACCCTTGTAGACAAGAACAAACAGAAGCCACACAAGATGGAGTTTCGGTCTGCCTCAGAAAAGGAAATGGCTGTGACCTTCAGGGCTTGTAGTGAGGTTAACTGTGTCCTACACGGAGGTCAAATTTCATTTCTGAGTGAAACATGTCACGTGGTACATCAAATGAAAGGGCCCCTTCACACATATCATGAAAGATGGAGAAACCAGAAGAAAATCCGTGAACCAAAAATGAAATGGGGAACCATGAAACATTCCACCTGCTGTCGGAAGGGATGCACAGTCGGACAGGCATGCATGATATGCAGCGATGGTTTCGTGCATGCTCATGTTCACATGCATGATCACAGTGCAAGCATGTGGAAGGTCAAGCACACAGCAGCAGAGGAAAAAGAAATAAAAACACCACAATTTATAATACTTAATTCCTGTTATAAAGAGCAGATTTAGCCTGTGCCTAGACATACACCAGGAAGTAATGAAATGACGTGGATCACTATTCGCCCTCTTATATTTTCAATGAATTATCTGATATGTCCCTCTCAGTGCACTGCACTGGACAGCGACCGGACTCCAGGACCTTCAGCCACAGCTGACAATGTTGCATTCATGGTGTGTGTGTGTGTGTGGTTGCACTCCACAAACTGTGTATGTGTGTGTGTGTGTGTGTGGGGGGGGGGGGGGGGGGGGTGGCACAGTCACGCTCATGTGTGTTACTAGGTTACACTACACTCATGGGGAACATAGACAATTTACAGACAGGTTGAATGTGGACCTAAAATTATAGAGTGTCTTCTGCTTTACACAATTATGATGGAATGGCAAAGAAAAGGATTTTCTTAAAAAGTGAAATTTCGGCTACAGTTTTCCAGAAGGCACATGGGAGGCTCAAACTGAGATTTAATCTGTTTGCTTGCTGTCAATCCATTGTGAATCTGTGGGTTGTGATGCTATGAGCAAAATTTACACCTGGCACAGTGTCTCGAGTCACAGCCACATAAGCCTATAACGTCTTCAGATATGTAATAGGTGTCTTTAATAGGCAATAGTCTCACACTATCCTGTTAAATAAGCACAATGCAAGTGACATTCATTCTCAAGAGACCTGGTACCAAAGATATCTCACTGTTGCCTTAAATCGTTGGTTTGCGTACAAGCCTCACAACCACACAGTAAGCCAGGAAAAACCAGGACCTGAAAGACTTGGTATTGATATGACCAAACACTCCATGACTCCATAACCTCTTCACAGTTCTCTCCCAACAGTTCTCATTTTGTGAACCCATTTATTCATGTATATCCATCTTAGTGATCATTGGATGAGTGCCAAGAAACACCTTGGACAAGCTGCAAGTCCTCCACAGGGCATAACCCAGAGTTTGCCTAACCCCTGATCCTTGAAGGGCACATCAAGACCAAATGTCTCTCTGACAAAGGCTGTCTCTTTCTTTCTTTTTGTTTGTTTTTAAATTTGGGTCCTGAATGGTTTGTTATAACACACCATACGTATGAGAGAACGTAATAGCGTAATGGTACAATCTATAATTGGACTTTTCATTGTTTATTTCAATCACAGTTCTTTATCAAACCTTCAGAAATAAAACCACTCAACACTTTCACTAATGATTCCTCATCTCAGTTATTTCACTGTAAGATTCTTGTGATAATAACATAAGCAGAACACAAAAGCACAGGGAATAATAGCATATTATTTTATCCATTATGCCATTTTATTACAATGGTGTGTATCAGATAAAGGCTTCAGTTCGTCTTCAAAGCTGTCTGTCGGATAATGTTCCATTACGTCATATTGCAGCAAGCAATAACAATACACTTTGCCCTCTGGGTTTTGAAGCTTCTGAACAAACTCCTCTTCATGTAAAATACTGAAAAAACAGACTGCCTTTGTTAAAGTAAAATATGCAACATTGCTGCTCTTCACTCTTTCAACTGTGATACATGCACATGCAAACCACATTGAACTGAAAGAACTTGAGTGATCAGTGCCTTCCCATGCTCAGGTGTGTGTGACAGACAGAAAACTGAATGTTGATTTATTTTCAAAATGGTCAACAATGGACAGCAAAGAGAGTTATTATTTGGCTTCAAATTTATGCAAATTTTCAATAGAAAGCAAGAATGAATTTTGTGACATCATAGAAAAAAAATGACTTCGTAAAATCACGTATTACTAAAGGAATATGTGACCACAACCCACAGAACACATCCTTCTTGGACAAACTGTCATTTTTTAGGGCTGTGTTCTGGCTCCAACACTGTTCAATGCTGACATGAACTGGGTGTTGGGGTGGAGAAGTGGAAACCAGGGGATTCAGTGGCTTTGGAGAGGAAAAGTTTAATGATCTTTACTTTGTGGGTGTTGCTGGGATCTTTGCGGAATCAGTGACTATTCTGATTGCGCTACTTAAATTACTTTGTGAGGCGTTGGAGTGCCTGGGTTTGGGATTGTCCTGGAGCAGTGGTGGGCACTGCTCTTAACAATGTTTCCTCTTAATAAAAACAAATTAATCATATAATGGCACCTTTATTTGTGCAGTCAATAACTCCCATTACATTAAGGAAACTGGCTCTTGCAGCAAATTGTGCTTTAATGTTGGCCTGTTCAACAGTACTGTATGGGAATGTTATGCACCTGGATGACATTTGGATGATTCCGTTCCACACAGCTGGCATGGCTCAGCTCAAGGTTGAATGGCACACTCCTGACCGATCAGCCAGCTCCCGCTAGAATGTCCCTGTTGCCAGGAACCCCGGTGTGGTCAGCAGGAACCCCAGCGTGGTCAGCACCTGTGTGGGCTGGATGCAGGTCTGCGCACAACTCCAGCAACACTGACCTTGGTAAACAAAATTGGCTTATGAGCCAATTATCATCATTTGCAAGTAAATCCTTGGATTCCCTGAATACTTGCTCACTTCAGATTGCACCATTTGCAAGGTCCTCTAACAACACTAATGCAGTCATTGTTAATACCATTTTCCTTATCACTTTGCACATGCTTTCATATCCACCCATGTATTTGCAAACATGTGGGTGTGTTAATTGTTCCTAGGTGTCTATCTGATGTGCACATCACTCTGATGATTTCTTGTTTTCACATTATTAACAGTTTCCCAGCATTACTTCTAATGCTGGGAAACTGTTGTTAATCTTCCAGATTAACAACAGCTGGAGAAATGTGCCTATGCCAGCCATGAACTTGGTGTGGGGCACCGCACATTTCCACGGTCATTTCACTTTTGATACATCTGAACATTTGTGTGGAGAACGACGTACACCACATTTTTGTGCGTATGCAGCCTTTGTACAGGAGGCCCCTGAAATATCATGTAATGCAAGTATATTTTTTTGTGTGTATTTGAGTTTTTTCAAAAGACACGTGTTTCCATTAAGCATATTGTCAAATAACAACTATAATTTGTGCAGTATTGAGGGCATTACTGAATGACTTCCTGGACTTGACCGTCAGGGCCCGGTTTCATAAAGCAGTCTAATCTTTCAATCTACTAAACTTTCTTAGTTGACTACAGTTAGTCACCCAACATCATTTGTCTAATCACTGTTTCACATCAATGGTTAAACTTAGGGATGCACCAATACCCAGACAGAGTACAAGTACGAGTACTTACATTTGGGTACTCATTGATACCGAATACCAATACGAATACTTAATGAGACCATTACAGTTTTATGATGATTTTCTAAATGTTTTATTCATCAGTTGTTCCTTACTTTTTGACTATAACTGCTACCAATATCATTAGCTTTGTTTTTATTTACAAACATTTCACCTAAATCATGTAACATCACTTTTTGACTCCAACAAATTGTGCTTTAACATTAACTCTGGGTTTCTTAACAAACATGACACTGCCACACATCACACTGAAATGTAACCTGTGAGCTTCAGCACTACAAAAAATGCACCACCTGCAACAGAACTGAAACTGTCCATCACTAACTTTACTTACGTCTGTGAGCACCAGTGTTGCCACAGTTACTTTGAAAAAGTAATCCAATTACTGATTACTCCTTGAAAAAGTAACTTAGTTACTTTACTGATTACTCTGTTTTAAAAGTAACTAAGTTAGATTACTAGTTACTTTAATAGTTACTTTCAGCAGCTGCCGACAACACCCCCCCCCCCCCGCTACCTCAATATGAAAATGATAACCCGTTTTGCCAATACTCACTTTATAGTCACTCTTTCTCGACTTCAATGAAGATAAATACTTGCATTATAAAAAATAAATATACATCTTTCTTGACCTCATATTTAAATGTTGACAGCATTGTTACTGTAAAATTTACCATTTCTAGCCAACATTGTTTATAAATGTAACTATTAAATTATTTCTAACATTTTTCTAACATTTAAATTCTTTCTCAACATTTTAATTGTTAAAATTATTGTTATTATACTAGTATCAGTAGTATGTAGTATTCGCCCCTGGTTTTCCATCTGAGCAGGAAGAATTGACAATGTATTTATGGAAAAAGCACAACAGGGGATTTGACAGGGAATTATTTCAGCATTTTTTTTTTTTTTTTTTACTTCAGGTTAGCCTCAGAAAGAGACTTTAGGCACATTTGGGTTGAAAAAAACAAGCGTTAGCATTTGTTAATGTGTACGGATCAGCTGTTTTTAGCGAGATCCCACATGGCCCGGCACAGAGTTTTAAATAAAAAAGCATAAAAATGTCTTTGTAAAGCTCAGGTGTGCTGCCATCACCGCGCTTTCATAGACAACAACTGTTCTCAACTCTGAGCTGCGCTGCAGAAAACAAATGAAAAGCTCACAGCATCAAATGCTTTGTGGGCGAAGTGGGCAGTTCCATCGAACCGCGACCTCCGCCTGCCGAAGAGCTGTCGCGATCGACCCACAATACAAACACAATTGAGAGATTGACATCACGCTGCTGTAAAGCCCCATTTACACATAGACGGTAAGAGCTCCCGGAAGCGTCCCGGAAGAGTTTTTGGCTGTCTTAAGGATCACACGCTGTTGTTAACGCCAGCACTAGGGGGCGTGGCTTAGTTCCGGCTTTACCGGGAATCATCGAAAAAATTATTCAACATATCGAATAATTCCGGGAGCGCTCCTGGAGAAATCGCATGATGACGGAGACAACGCGAACAACGGCGTTTGAGCCTTTTTAATCGCCATTTCATCCTGCCCCTTCCTGTAGTGCCTCAGTTTACACCGCCGTAATTGGCGGCCGGCGTTGTATCCCTAATCAACGGCATGTAAAACGGTGATAGAGCCCACATCGGCATCCTCAAGGGCGTTTTAACCGGTGACAGAGGCAGACAAAACGGCGGCGCTAGCGGACAGTACACCATTCTAAACGGCACCTCCCGGTTAACGGCGTTCCAAATGGACGATAGGCGGTGGTCAGTATAAAAACGCTAGCTCGCTGCATGCAGACCTCTCACTCGTGGCCAGCTCCAGATATTTTTGGAGAGAAGCTCCAGTATGCCTCCTAAAAGAAAATTGGCAGCGGCAAGGACTTACCAAGAGGTCTGCTTCAGAAGCAGAGGGTAGCCCTGTGGTGGAGACGGAGCAACACGTTGAGGAGGGGAAAAAGGAAGGAGAAGAAAAGGCTGAGTATGATCTCCCTCCCCCTGTAGTGACAGAGGCTTCAGCCTATTATACTCTGGGGGCAGTGCCTATATGCAAAAGTTCCTGGAGTAACGCAGGATTTGCCTGGATAAATCCAGCGGTACACAGGGCATTATCGGCGGCAGCAGAACACCGCCATTCTCACGCGCGTCTTAACCTGCGATTGTAAAGGATAGAACTGGGTATTAACCCCCGTTGCCTGATGTGTGCCGGATGCTACGGCGTCAAAACGCCGCTTTATTCGGCAGATTTAGTGGCGTTTTATCCGCGTATTTGTGGCTAGTACGGTGGTCAAAATGCCGGCGAAATGCTCCGCCCCTTTCCACCGCAAAAACAGCTGGAACTACCGCGAACTTTGGTCTACGTACTACGCGCCGACAAAACCGTCTATGTGTAAACCATGCTTAAAGGGGTATCAGGTGTCTAGTATCAGAGCAGTTTTATGATTACAAGTAAATACATACAGGATCGGGCTGATACCTGATACTGGTATCGGCATCAGTGCATCCCCAGTTAAACTAATAGATTACCGTCTTACCTTAGTCAGTGGTTTTCACGGGCATAACAGCCTCACGTGTGCCATTGCCAAGAGACAGCTCCAATTCATGACAGTTTTGTTTACTTCCGGGTTAGTCATTGTCATGAATTAAGTAGCCTTTGTTTTGTTAACTGGCTTTATTAACATTTACGGACCCATACGAACAGCAGAATGACGTACTTAGCTCTTAGCTTAGCAGTTTCACTCTTCACTTTCTTCTTCTACACTTCTGTCAAGACTTTTTCTGCACACATCATTGCTCATTGTAACAGTGACGGCAGGTGGCTCGTGTAAGAACTGTCACAAACACATCATGACAGTCTGCTGCAACCATGGCCAAAATCGGAGGAAGATCTCCTTTGAAGTGACATAGGGGTGCTCTTGAGTGTTCCATCAAGTGGCGGTACATCATAGCCGCCATTTTTTTAAGGTAAGACACTGAAGTTTTGTTGACTAAAGTAAGATTAGCAGGCTAAAAACTTTAGTCAGATAACGTGAAACTTTAGCTGACTAAGCGCTTTGTGCAACAACTAACCAAAAAATTTGTTAACTAAGTGGTTTTATTCGACTAAACAAGATTAGACTGGGCCCAGAAGTGGATCAGTATGCAGAAAACATGTTCAATCTGGAGAGATATTCACTGATCTCGGAGGTGACATTCATGTTTGTGGGGCTTTGAGATTGTGAGATGGAGTCATGAGATCACTGGACAAGAGGTGTTTGTCAATGTCAATATCTTTGCAGGTGACTGAAGGTCAGAGTCTTTCCCATCTTGTTGCTTTTTGTCTTAGGTACAAACTCCCTGGGTTGTGACAGCATGCGAACAGCAATTGTGAGGGGAATCACTTGATTTTGTGTGACACTGGATGCTACTCTTCCCTCACTTGACTCACAGCGTATCAGAAATGTCACCCCGAGATTTTGAACTGTTCAGAGTTGGTGAGGGAACAAGGGTCCTCCCAATATGCTACCAGAGCCATTGCTGGTGCCGTGTGACCCTCTGAATGTACTCACTGGGACTACGAATATGTAAGAACTGTAATGGGGTGGGCAAGCTATGAAACTATATTGCAAGTGAATTGAAAAAAAATGACGATCTGACATTCCGGGTGCCAGACACACACAAGCTGCTGTGGAGCATGCCAGATGACTGGTATGCAGTTGCAGTGGGCTTCAGGACTCCCTTCTGCACTTTCTGGACTTATGCATTTAACATTTTTGTTGTTTAAAATTCAGAAGCACAATGGAAGTAGAGTTTAAAATCCTACAACTGATAGATGGCTCATCCTGGGCTTCTGGGGTGGACAAAGCTCGGGTGTAGGGTTTTAATTCGGCTCACAGAGTGCAGCCAACACAGCTGTTCCAGGTCAGACAGCCCTGTGTGTTTTTTTTTTATCCTTTTTTTGTCTGTATGGCTCTCTCTCTCTCATGCAGTGGAGTTATTTGCTCTTCCTGCTGAGACAGGGCATGAACTGTGAGGACATATGACATCATGCTTTCAGAATATGGCAAACTCCTTTCAAATCCACCTTCCCCCAGTGTATATGTGTCTTTAAATTCGGAAAATACTTCTGCTAAATGCAACTCCGTGTGCTGCTGTAGAAATGTGATGTCATCTGTCCATGAGAGCCAAACGCAGTAGGCCTGAGGGGGAAGATATTGCACTTGATCCTTGCCAAATCAACATGCAGATCCAAAGTGGATCTGCATGTTGGAACAACAGAACAGCTGAAAGGGCTTCCAATATTCTTGCTGAATTAATTAAATCAAGTCATAAAATGCACAAGTCTTAAGTTCTGCTGGACTTTGTTGCTTCACGGAGAAGAAGGTGGACTAACAGGTGGACAAGCACTGTACGTGGATCTTGGAGCTGAGGACAAAAGAATCATATAAGCGGGAGATTGTATACTGAACATTCAATGGAAGACAGGACAGTGGATCTAGCAGGGTCATCATTTTGCAAGTCAGTGAGGGTGCTGTCCACACTTTTTCCTGCTCCCCCTTCCCCCTCCATGGAGCTATACTTGTTTTTTATTATTATTTATTTATTCTTCATTTATTATTATTTTACTTTATTATTGTTTACAGGGCTGTGCTTTCCTGGCTATGTTTTTGCACATAATAGTACGATAATAACAGGACAATTCCAGCTGAAAACTTTGTGTGCAAACTTGTCATCATTTCAGCCACAAGTGGCATTAGACATTCACATGAGTGCCACACGGCATTCCAGTGGCACTTACTATGTATGCGGAGATGTTAACACGTTGGTCCATGCAAAATACAGCTGACATTTGGACGGTGTGTGCTGACCAGTGTCGCGACAGTTACTTTGAAAAAGTAATCCAATTACTTATTACTGATTACTCCTTGAAAAAGTAACTTAGTTACTTTACTGATTACTCAATTTTAAAAGTAACTAAGTTAGCTTACTAGTTAGTTTATGAGTTTCTTTCAGCAGCTGCCAGCAACAACCCCCTGCCACCTCAACATGAAAATGACAACCAGTTTTCCCAGAACTCACTTTATTGGAAGTGCTTTTATAAGAGCAACATAAACAATGTATGCCCTCCTGACATTTTAAGTTGAACTTATTTCCTGAAAAAAAAAAACATTTTTTTGTAAAAAATAAAGACAATCTTTCTTGACTTCTATGAACATAAATACTTGTTTTATAAAAAATAAAATAAAGACAGTCTTGACTTTTATTTCAATTTTCAATTTATTTTCATTTATATAGCACCAAATCACAACAGAGTTGCCTCAAAGCACTTCACACAGGTGAGGTCTAACCTTACCAACCCCCAGAGCAACAGTGGTAAGGAAAAACTGTAATGAACTTTTATGAACATAAGTACTTTTATAAAGAATAAAACAAAGGCAGTCTTTCTTGACATCAATGAACATAAATACTTGTTTTATAAAAAAAAAAAATAAAGACAGTCTTTGTTGACTTATATGAACATAAGTACTTCTTTAAAGAATAAAGTAAAGCCGGTCTTTGTTGACGTCAATGAACATAAACTTGTTTTATAAAAACTAGCTGGGGTACCCGGCGCTGCCCGGGTTAACCTATTTTAGACATAAGACAAATGCCAATCATTTTAATCAAAACAATTGCCCAACATTTGTGTTTGTAATGCTGATGTCTTATAAATATAATATTTAATGGGCTAAAGTTTGTCCAGCAGAACTATAAGAGGTGGACTCCCCAAACTAAGTGGAAATACTTGGTACATTTGAAGTCCTTCATGCAGACTTTGTTTTGCAATCAAATTTATAACAAAATTATAGACAAAAGGTAGGTAACAGTAAATGTAAATATCAATGAATCAAAATTGAGGTAGTGATGCATTTCACTATTTTTACATTGCAATTTTACAAACATAAAATGAATGTATTCAGACAGGAAGGCATACTGGGTTGTACAGGACAGTCAGGTGCATTACAGTTGAGAACATAAAGTAGCTGAAGATAGGGATTAAATAAACAGAGATGGCCAACACATATTACTGGGCTGGAAATTCGAATCTGCCTGGTCATACCCACAGCAGCTATTTTGGGGGTAATTTTCAGTTCAACTTTTAAAAAAAAATGGTACCAGTTTGTTCCCCCGTGTCATGAGGATTCAGAATATATATATAGTTTTTTTTTGGCTACATATTATAATTTGGGAGTTTATCCCAGACAGACAGAAGTAGCAGCATGAAAAGCACATGGTACAACACTGTATGGTCTTACATAAATGGCTATTTTGGGGTAATTTTCAGTTTACCTTTTAAAAAAAAGGTACCAGTTTGTTCCCCATGTCATGATTCAGAATATATATAGTTTTTAGGGCTACATATTATAGTTTGGGAGTTTATTGCACATGGTACAACACTGTATGGTCTTACATAAATGGCTATTTTGGAGGGAATTTTCAGTTCAACTTTTTAAAAAAGGTACCAGTTTGTTCCCCATGTCATGAGGATTCAAAATATATAGTTTTTAGTGCTTCATATTATAGTTTGGGAGTTTATCCCAGACAGACAGACGTAGCCCTTTATGTATATACTGTAGATAAAACAAAGACAGTCTTGACCCCATATTTAACTATACTGACAGCACTGTAGCGGTAAAACTTACAATTTATGGTTTATAAATGTAACTATGAAATTCTTTCTAACATAACATTTTTTAATGTTGAACCTGATTTTCACAGCATAAGAGTCCCAAGGAGTGGTTTTACAAAAACAAAAAACAAAACAAAACAGCATTTAACATCAATGTAGGCTGATATCATGACTGTGATTTGTTACTTTGGCCTCATTTTATGTTATGAGTGAAACAGTGAAGTGGGGCAAGTAAACCAGTGGTTGTACCTCATCAACAGGAGCTTCTCAAACCTCTTGTGAGAGAGTCTATTTATTTTAGGCATCAGCACCAAACCTGCAATACTGAAAAGATGCTCTCCAGGAGTACTTGGTGTTGGAGTATTATACTTCAAGAAAATTTTGTCTGTTTTTGGAAACTGATGTAGAATCTGAAGGTCATATAGACTGACCTCAGGTAGTCCATGACTTCCTTTTCTGCTGAGTAGGGCTTCTCTGGCTCTGACTCAAAAGCGAAAAAGTCCATCTCACCTTGGCTGGCACTGGCAGACGTGGTGGGCACACTGGCAGGGCTCTGTGCTGCTGGAGCAGTTGTGCAACATTCTGCTGTCAGAAGCTCCTTTACTCGCTGCCTCCTACCTTCATCTCTCAGCCGTTGGAGTTTGAAATTTGGACAACTGACAGATGCGAGAAGGGCATCTTTGTTGTCTAGCACACCAGCAAAACGAGTCTGGGTTGCCTGACAAATATAATGATACATTTTTGCGTATTAGCTTGTTGTAGCCTACAAGACCTACAATTTAGTATACCATTAAACTATTTGCAAACCATGGCTAATGTCGGATCAATATTATGGATTTAATATGTTTTAGATTACTTACTGACATTTTTATTTGTTTTAACCTTCTTTGACAGTGATAATGACTATTCTGTTCCATGTTTGTGAATAGTGTGATGTAAGAAATTCCAACTAAATTAAAGATGGAACATACCTGCACTATGGCATCTGGAAGGCCTGCATTCATCTTGGAGAGGGCATCTGTCACAGTCAGGGTCTTCTGCATCAAAACATCAAATGGGGGTAGTAAAGTCCCATAAGGACAGTCACCTTGTAAGATGTACAGTGCTGCACTCAGAGGCTTCATGGTGGTGCAGTACTCATCAGGAACTGGAACTCTTTGTCTTTGAAGCACTTAACGCCCAGCTTGACGCACAGAGTATTCAGATCATTCATGGGTATTTCTGTGATTCTCTTTACAGCATCAAAAAAGGAGCTTTCTTTTGGTGACTTCCTCGACTGTTTCTGCTGCAAGGGTAGATCTACTTGATTTCATCCAAAGAGCTGTACATTTTGCTGTGCTGCTCCTATACACAGCCTTGCTCTCTGTGTTGGATGTTAAATATTTCTCCAAATCACTTGTATGATGTGGAGAAATGATGATGATGGTGTGTGAAGCACCCCTGTAGTGTGGGGGAATCAATAGCTGGCCATCACTTTCAGCTGAGAGGATTTCTGACAGATCAAAAAAGTGACATCATCATCTGTGAGAGTAGACTCTCCCTCCTCTGTCTCATCATCAGACTCTGTGACAGGCTGATAAACTTTAAACACGTTGACAAAGTTGGCTCCATTATCAGTCACCGTTGCTATTACTTTGCTGAGTAGTCCATATGACAAGTGATTGTTTTTGATTTCTGCACCAATAACATCATATGTGTGCCTACCTCAAATTCTCCTACATGCCAACACAGCCTTGTTGTGCTCGAAAGTGGATCTATTGATCCAGTGGACCGTTACTCCCATATAGCTTCTGTTGTTAGTGGCCCAAATGTTTACTGTAGTTGACACAAAGTCAACCTCATTCAGTGCGGCCTTCAGATTTTTCTTCATCTCTGCATACTGCTTCTCCATGTTGGAAGAAAAAGATGTTCTATGAGGCAGCTCAGCATTGGTAGTAGTGGAATCTTTAGTATGGCACGAAATGAGGGTGACTCAAGCGTGTTTATGGGTAACATTTCCTCCACATCAACATTCCTCCATCCTCAACATACCGCCCGACCAACTTCTTTAACTGTCCCCCACTTACTTGTTTTGAACCAAAGTTCAGCTTTTGTTGTTTGTGTGTTGGTGGACCTCCGGGAGAAGCCGTGGACCTGGTGCGACTAGCTCGGAAAGCTTGATTGTGCTGTGCTGTGACTCCAAATGTTTTTTCAAATTTGATGTCATGTTTATAAAGCAAGATAGAATGTTTGCATCATCTTTAGCTGACAGAAACTCAGAATAGTGGCTGTGTTTCCAGCTACTAACTGCGTAATGCTCTCATCCTTCCATTGTTTACAGTTTGGTCATTACACGCGACCTCGTCAGGCATGTGACGTCACTTTCTGAGTCTGAAGAATAGAAAGCAAAAATATAGGTTTATACTGCATAAAAATACAAAAATAATAGTAACCCACAGTGACTTGGATAAGTAACTTTAATCTGATTACTAATTTGGAAATATTAACCTGTTAGATTACTCATTACTGAAAAAACGGCCAGATTAGAGTTACTAAATAATGCATTACCGGCATCACTGGTGCTGACGTGTCATTTGTACCAACTGAGTGAGATACCAACTGTGAATTTGTCACGCATTCCTATGTTTGGTCACTAATTTGTCTCCAACTGCTGTCCAACAGTCACACCATGGTGAGGTCTTACTCTTATTGTATGGTTGTAGGACTTGAATCGAAGTGACCTAAAGTGACAACTGGATTTTTTTGACACCAGGCCTATTTGGTGGATCCTTGGGTGCTACTGGAATGACTTTGTGTCAAACAAGTGGTTACTTGGGGCCCATTCACACATAACACGATTAAAGCCGACAAGTGTACAAAGGAGGAATTGCATGCCATTCCAGTGGCAGCTCCAGAGATTTTTTTTTCTGCAGGCGCTATGGGGAAGCTTGACATTTTTTTATGAGGGTGCTATGGGCTTGTGTGTTGTGACAGCTCTCTGCTACACCTCGTGCGTATACATAGCCACGTTCTGATCTGCGACAGTCACTAATGGCATACAGAACAACCAAAATCACACACACCAACCTAAGCTACTGTTCACAACAAATATTCACAGACCTATACATGTAACCTATAGCCTCAGGAGAAAAATGCTAATGGCAGGCAGAAAGTAAATCTTTCACCTCCCATTGACGTCTTCATAACAGCGCAATGTGCCTGTTGTTGTGGTTAAGAGCAAAAACATCTGGTTGCTGTCCAGAGGCTGTGTTCTCTGAGGGGTGATTGCCAGGAGTGACACCAGGTCACTGTTTTTTCTGTGCACACTGCTGTTCCTCAGGTAGTTCTTTAGGTGACAGGCTTCAGTTCTTTCCAATTTGTGTAAAATGTAAATAAAAACTGAATACAATGATTTGCAAATCCTCTTCAACTGACATTCAATTGAATACACCACAAAGACAGCATATTCAATTTTCAAACTGTTAAACTTTATTGTTTTTGTGCAAACATTTGCTCATTTTGAAATGGATGTCTGCAACACGTTTCAAAAAAAGCTAGGACAGTGGTATGTTTACCACTGTGTTACATCACTTTTCCTTCTAACAACACTCAATAAGTGCTTGGGAACTGAGGGTACTAATTGTTGAAGCTTTGTAGGTGGAATTCTTTCCCATTCTTGCTTGATGTACGACTTCAGTTGTTCAACAGTCCAGGGTCTCCGTTGTCATATTTTGTGCTTCATAATGCGCCACACATTTTCAATGGGTGACAGGTCTGGACTGCAGGAAGGCCAGTCTAGTACCCGTACTCTTTTACTATGAAGCCACACTGTTGTAACACGTGCAGAATGTGGCTTGGCATTGTCTTGCTGAAATAAAGAGGGACATCCCTGAAAAAGACCTTGCTTGGATGGCAGCATGTGTTGCTCCAAAACCTGGATGTACCTTTCAGAATTGTTGGTGCCATCACAGATGTGTAAGTTGCCCATGCCATGGGCACTAACACCCCCCAATACCATCATAGATGCTGGCTTTTGAACTTTGCACTGGTAACAATCTGGATGGTCTTTTTCCTCTTTTGTCAGGAGGACACTACGTTCATAATTTCCAAAAGCAATTTGAAATGTGGACTCATCAGAACACTTGTAGATGTAATGACGAACTGTGTTAACTGACAATGGTTTTCTGAAGTGTTCCTGAGCCCACGCAGTAAGATCCTTTCCACAATGATGCCGGGTTTCAACCTTGCTGCTTACGTGTACAATGTTCTCCAGATTCTCTGAATCTTCTGATTATATTATAGAGTGTAGATGATGGAATCACTAAATTCCTTGCAATTGAACGTTGAGAAACATTGTTCTTAAAGTCTTGGACTATTTTTTGATGCACTACTATCAACTTTAATCCCAATAGATTGCAAGACTGCATGTGCATGTGTGTTTATTTGTGTCAGCCTGATAATATACGGAGGTAGCTGTGACATTAAGTTTACCCACAATTCTGTGGCGCCTGGAGGACCGCGAACTGTCGCTGACACAGGAAATTGACTGTTTTATGCACACGGATTAATAAGCAGACAGAGAGGCATTCAAAATGGATCTACTCACGTGTGCATGATAAGAGAGACATGGACACACTCGTCCTTAAATACATTGAGACAAATAGATGCCACCTACACTCACAGGAAGACAAATGGATTCTTGGATACATATGTCATAAAAAAAAACACCCTCACGCATACACACGAGTTTATCTCTCCATTTTGTATGTTGAGTTGACAGATGTAAATGTGCCCAGAGGACAGCATGACTAAATGAAGATGCATTATTTTGTGTGTGTGTGTGTGAGAGAGAGTGTGTGTGTGTGTGTGTGTGAGAGAGAGAGAGAGAGAGAGAGAGAGAGAGAGAGAGAGCGAGAGAGACTGCACTGTGCACAGTAAGCAGGACAGCAGTGATGAATGTTTGTTTAACCCTTAAATTCTGTTGCCAACCGCCCGTTGCAGAAAAGAGATTGAACTTCTATTTCAGACAATTCTTTCTGTGAACATTTAAAAATACAGACTTAGCCTTCCCAAAAATGCATTATTTTAGCTGTTTCATGATTTTTTTTTTATCCACTCAGGAACAGCTGCCAAAATGCATAAACTGTAAACACTAATAATAATAATAATAATAATAATAATAATAATAATAATAATAATAATAATAATAATAAGAATAATACATTTTATTTGAAGGTGCCTGTCTTGACACGCAAGGACACCATACAGCAATACACAAAGTCGATTAAAAGAAACAACAATAAAATCACTAAAATAGAGAGAGCTTGAGTTGAGATTTGAAATGGGGGAGTGAAGCAATGTTTTTGAGTTGGGATGGTAATGAATGCCAGAGATGGGGTGCAGAGCAGCTAAATGTTCTGCTCCCCATGATAGTGAGACAGGCGGATGGGACAGATAGGTGTATGGAGGAAGCATATCTAAGGGAGCAGAAGGGAGTTGGAACATGGAAGAGGTGGGACAGATATGGGAGGCAAGGTTGTGAATGGCCTTGAATGTTAACAGGAGGATTTTGAATTGGATATGAAACTGAACCAGAAGCCAGTGGAGCTATTGGAGAACAGGAGTGATGTGGTAGATGGAGGGGGTTCAAGTTATAATGCAGGCAGGTGAATTCTGGAGGGAGAATTATAATAGTCCAGGTGAGAGGTAAGGAGGCTGTGAACAAGGATGGCAGTAGTGTGGATTAACGGAAGGGCAGAGATGATTGTTTCATCGGTGGAAGTAGGCAGACCTAATAATGGTATTGATGTGGCATTGAAAGGATATTGGATTGTCAAGTATGACACCCAGACTCTCAACCTGGGTGGATGGTGAGATGGTACAATTAATAGTGACAGAAAACCTGTCATTTTGGATAAGGTGGATTTTGTGCCAATGAGGAGAACCTCAGTTTTACTGATGTTTAATTTAAGGAAGTTTAAGGTGAACCAGGTTTTTATTTCAGAGATGCAATCAGTGAGGGAGCTGGGCAGAAGAATGGATGAGGGTTTCATGGTAAGGTAGAGATGGGTGTCATTAGCATAACAGTGGAAATGAATGTTAAATTTATGGAAAATAATGCAAAGGATAAGGAGGTAGTTGATGAAGAGGAGGGGCCCCAGGACCGGGCCCTGGGGCACACCTAAAGTGACGGAGGAGGGGGTGGATTTAAAGGACTTGAGTTGGGTGAATTGAGTGTGACCAGAGAGGTAGGAGGTAAACCAGTCTAATGGAGTTTGAGTTAATGCCAATAGAAGATAGCCAATTGAGAATGACAAATGGTATCAAAGGCTGCACTCAGGTCAAGGAGGATGAGGATTCAATTCAATGTAATTCAATTTAATTAGCTTATAATGCGGCAATCACAGCAAACAATGTCTCATGGCACCTTACATGGAACAATTAAACATAAAATTTAAATAAATAATTAAAAATGAATAAAAACATTCAAATACATATTTAAAAACAGAAGTAAAAGAATAAAACTGATAAAAAATAAAAACTATTCATAAGAAAGAGAATAAAAATGGGTTTTCAGTCTTGACTTAAAAATGTCCACAGACTCTGACTGCCTCACAGTCGCAGGAAGACTGTTCCACAGGGTGGGTGCACAATGAGAAAAGGCTCTTTGACCTGCTGACTTCTTCTTCACCCTGGGAATACACAGAGGTCCCGCATCCTGCGACCGCAAAGCCCGGGCCAGCACGTAAAGTTCACCAGATCAGCGAGATAAGATGGCGCCAGTCCATGAACAACTTTATAAGTCAATAACAAAACCTTAAAATCTACTCTCACAGAGACAGGGAGCCAGTGCAAAGATGCCAAAATGGGTGTGGTATGTTCAGACCTTCTGTTCTGAACCAGCTGAAGACCCCTAATGCTGGACTGCAGTAACCCTGAAAATAGAACATTACCATAATCTAGTCGAGAAGAAACAAAAGCATGAATCAGGGTCTCGGCATCAGTCATAGACAGGATGGGGCGGATCCTCGCTATATTTCGCAGGTGGAAAAAAGCAATCTTCATAAACATCCCTGAAGTGGAGGTCAAAAGACAGCGTGGGAACCCCAAGGTTCCTCATTTTGTCCCTATGATGTATGACACACGAACCCAGGCTGAGCGCCAGCTGGTCAAACTGATGCCGATGTCTTTCAGGACCAAGGACCATCATTTCAGTCTTATCAAAGTTTAAAAGTAGGAAATTAGTAGACATCCGTCTTTTCACTGATAGAAGACAGTCCTCCAGGGATTTTATGGGAGTGAGATTTCCCGCAGTTATCGGCATGTACAACTGAGCATTATCAGCGTAACAATGAAAGGCAATCCTAAAACTTTGCAGAATACGCCCAAGGGATGCTACATACAGGGAGAAAAGCAAGGTGCCTAAAACAGATCCATGGAACCCCAAATCTCATGTCACCAAGGTCAGAGGTAGTGCCATTATACAAGACACATTGAGAATGGCTGGACAGATATGACGTCAACCATGCAAGGGCACTTCCAGTAATCCCAAAAAGATGCTGTAACCTATTGAGCAAAATATGATGATCCATGGTATCAAATGCAGCACTGAGATCTAACAACACCAAAACCATAGTGGTGTCTGAGTCCATTGCTCACAGAAGATCATTCACTACTTTAGTGAGCACTGTCTCTGTGGAGTGATATTTCCTAAAAGTAGACTGCAGCAGCTCAGAAAGATCATTCTCAGTGAGGTGGTCTACGAGCTGCCGTGAAACCACCTTTTCTAAAATTTTGGAACAGAATGATAGATTTGATATCTGCTTGTAATTTTTCAATACACTAGGGTCAAGATTAGATTTCTTAAGTAATGAATTAATCACTGCAGATTTAAAACATTTCGGAACAGATCCAGAGGTTAATGACAGATTTGATAATTTCCAGCACAGTCAGCCCAAGAGTGGACCACAGGTCCTTAAACAGTTTTGGTGATATGGGATCAAATAAACGGGTTGTGCTTTTTGTAGATGCCATGAGTTTCGTCAGCACGCCAAATGAAATACTATTAAATTCTATAAATCTAGGTAACACCTCATTGGCAGCACCCACCTCCATAGCAGGTTTTAATGGCCGGGCCGAGGCATGCTGAGATATGCTCAGCTTAATATCTTCTATTTTCTTCTCGAAATAATCCACAAAATCCTGCGCTGAAAAGGGATAACGACTAACAGGTGGCTGCCCGTGAATAAGAAATGCTACCGTGTCAAACAAGAACTTTCAGTTATGTTTGTTTTTACTGATCAAATCAGAGTAATAGGCCTGCTTTGTGGCCAGTAGTTCATGCCTATAATCTAAAATAGCATCCCGCCACACAAGGCGGAACACCTCTAATTTTGAACTATGCCATTTTTGTTGCAAACCTCTAGCCTTCTGCCTGAGGTCACGCAAGTAACCATTGAACCAAGGTGACTAAGCCTTGGGAGAACGTGGCCCCAAAAGAGGAGGCACAATCTTATCAAGTGTAGTTTTAAGCGCTAAAGTTAGACTATCTGCAAGGCTACCTACTGATTTAACATTCTCCAGGATTGAAGCTAAAATATCAGGTTGTCTAGCCTCAAGTTCAATCATAGTTGAGGGTTTAATACGACGCCGCAGTAGTAGACAAGGTTGTTGTTCCACTAAATGTGGCAGTGTAAATGTAAACCTGATAAGTGAATGGTCTGAGACTATAGATGCAAAGGGTAAGATGTTGATATTCGTGACAGCAAACCCACATGCAAGAACCAGATCCAGGGTATTTCCACTAATATGTGTCGGGTCCTGAATGCATTGCTGGAATCCTAATGCATCCACAATTTGCATAAATGATTTGCTAAGGGGATCAGAAGGCTTATTTACGAGGTCTATTAGAAAAGTATCCGACCTTATTATTTTTTTCAAAAACCATATGGATTTGAATCACGTGTGATTGCATCAGACAAGCTTGAACCCTCGTGCGCATGCGTGAGTTTTTCCACGCCTGTCGGTTGCGTCATTCACCTGTGAGCAGGCTTTGAGTGAGGAGTGGTCCACCCCCTCGGTGGATTTTCATTGTCAGGAAATGGCGGAATGATTTGGGCTTTTTTTCCATCAGAATTTTTTCAGAAACTGTTAGAGACTGGCAGCTGGAAACCATTAGAAAAATGTATCTGGCTTTTGGTGAAAATTTTACGGGCTTCACAGAGAATAAGGACTGTTACTACAGCTTTAAGGACGGCTTTAAGGACGCTTGCCGTGCTCCGTGCCGCCATCGAGAGCCACAAACCACCAGATAATTTCTAAACGGATGGCTCTGTGGATCCGAGACCATCATGTGCACTTTCTCTGGTTATCACAAGAGCTGGACATCAGCCATTTTCCGGCAGATTTCACTTTTAACAAGAGATTTTGTCATGGAATGCCGAGTGGAGGCTTCGCGCGTCACGACCGATTTGCTGATGGAGCGAGACAAAGGAACACCTCCGTTTTGGTCTCACAGGATGGCTTTGAGATGGTGTTCAGACAGCTGTCAGTGGTTTTTCCATCGAGTGATTATCTGAGAAATTGTGGATGTGCCTGGACATGCCAGAACATGTCCCGTGAGGCTTCATCACGGCGTTGCTGTGCGCCATGTGGCACCACCACGACGCGCGAAGCCTCCACTCCTCTTTCCATGACAAAAACTCCTTTAACAGTGGAATGTGCTGTTCATTTCCAAACTGGACGCTGTGTTTTATCCGCGACGTCGTCTGGCTAGCACAGGAATTGTGAAAAGACGTGGACATCAGCACTTTTTCGGCACATTGAGACAGACGTGCGGAGGAATTCCATGTGTCACAGCGGTGCCGCATGGCGCAAAGCAACGCCGTGATGAAGCCTCACGGGACATGTTCTGGCATGTCCAGGCACATCCACAATTTCTCGGATAGTCACTCGATGGAAAAGCCACCGACAGCTGTCTGAATGCCATCTCAAAGCTGTCCTGTGAGACCAAAACGGAGGTGTTCCTTTGTCTCGCTCCATCAGCAAATCGGTCGTGACGCGCGAAGCCTCCGCTCGGCTTTCCATGACAAAATCTCTTGTTAAAAGTGAAATCTGCCGGAAAACGGCTGATGTCCAGCTCTTGTGATAACCAGAGAAAGTG
This sequence comes from Thalassophryne amazonica, assembly GCF_902500255.1. Classification (NCBI taxonomy): domain Eukaryota; kingdom Metazoa; phylum Chordata; class Actinopteri; order Batrachoidiformes; family Batrachoididae; genus Thalassophryne; species Thalassophryne amazonica. The sequence continues at coordinate 83,974,275 of NC_047104.1, forward strand.
CACACGATGGTCTCGGATCCACAGAGCCATCCATTTAGAAATGATCCGGTGGTTTGTGGCTCTCGATGGCGGCACGGAGCGCGATGCGCCGAGCGTCCTTAAAGCCGTCCTTAAAGCTGTAGTAACAGTCCATATTCTCTGTGAAGCCCATAAAATTTTCACCGAAACCCAGATAAATTTTTCTAATGGTTTCCAGCTGCCAGTCTCTAACAGTTTCTGAAAAAAGTCTGATGGAAAAAAAGCCCAAATCATTCCGCCATTTCCTGACAATGAAAATCCGCCGAGGGGGGTGAACCACTCCTCACTCAAAGCCTGCTCACAGGCGAATGACGCAACCGACAGGCGTGGAAAAACTCATGCATGCGCACGAGGGTTCAAGCTTGTCTGACGCAATCACACGTGATTCAAATCCATATGTTTTTTTGAAAAAAATAATAAGGTCGGATACTTTTCTAATAGACCTTGTATATGAATGTTATATGAGTGCTGTTTCAGTGCTATGTAGTGTGCGGAAACCAGACTGGAACTGTTCATACAGGTAATTGTGGGATAGTGAGAGTGGAGTTGGGAGGCAACTGTTTTTTCAAGGTTTTTAAAAATAAATGGTAGATTGGAAATAGGATGGTAGTTATTGAAGTTGGAGGACAGAAGCAGTTTTTTGTTTTTTTTGGTGGGGGGGTAATGGCAGCAGTTTTGAAGGATGTAGGGACAGGTTCGGGGGTGAACCAAGGGGTGGAGACAGAGAAAGAAAGAGATCTGATTTTTAATGGAGCAAGAGAATTAAAAATATTATGGAGACTGTTGTTATAATGAGAAACCAGATCATCAGGGATGGATAGGTTGTGGATGTGAAAGACACAGGAGTGGATACTTGAAATGAGAGTGGCAGGGTCAATGGTCTTTATATTTTGGATTCTAATCCAATCACATTTTTTTCCGCAAATCTGATTGGTTAATTGTGTGAGATTTCAAACTTTATACTATCGGGGTAATGGTGGCAAAATATTTGACCATTTCACATTTGGATGTATTACTGTGCACCCTGACCGGTGTTTTGATAAGATGTCATTCCTGTTGACAGGCCAGCCCTTCGAGCAACTGTGCATGCGCATGCATGCGCAATATTGTTGGGATGCGGTACTGTTGATTTATGCGACGAGACACACAATTTGACAGAACACTGGCCGCGCACGCTGTGAGCTGTTAGTGCTCTTAGCTGAGAGTGATAGAAAGTCGCGTACCCTCGCTGCTGCCAGCATTGGTGAATTTAAGCTACTGTAGGACGAAACCACATTAAGAATATAATGTGTTTGGAATATTTGAAATTATCACTTGTGGATAATTTTACCTCGAAAAAGGGCACCACCTATCACTGCCTGAATGTTATTATAATGTTATAATATCATTGATTTTAGGGTCAGTCGATAGGAAATATTAAAATCAGTCTCAATTTCTAAGGGGTAAGCTCTGCAGGTCAGATCCGACACCCTCTCTAAAACCATACAAAAATTACAGACAACTTCACACGTGTAAGATGTTTATTTAACTCTGGCAGGAGTTAAATAACAGGACATATCACAGTGAACAATTTAATGATGACAACATTCAATGAGCAATGATTATATGACGTTCAGATAATTTGGTTTCATAGCAGGAGTTTTAAGAGTAAGATTCATCCTAATTTAGCGGGGAATTTACTTTGGTGTTTATTGACTTGAGAGAAGAATAATGATTTTGAATAGAGTTAAATAAAGCCACTCTGTTTATCTGACATCATAGCCGGTCTTACTTGGACGGTGCTGCAGCGGGTCTCCGTGAGGTCAGATGCTGGAATTGTCTCCGTTCAGTCAACGCTCTATCCGCCACACAGCTTCTTCAGGGACCTTTGCAAAGAGGCTCTGCCTGCCCGACCCGCCCGGTTTCATCGGTTGCAGGAATGATTTCTGTTATTGTGCTGTGATTTTGCGGCAGCGGTTCAAGTCGTCGAAAGTCTCAGCTGACCTGGATGTTTTTTCTCTGCAGCAATCTGGAGTCTTGCTCGTCAGAATAAAGGTTTGAGCATCTTTATTCTCTATCAGAAATCCGTCTTTCGTCATCATCTTTTTGGAAGCTGGGTCAAATCAAAACTCAATACAAAAATATCTGACTTTAGAAGAAAAATGTTTGTGAAAGGAATTTGAGTTGAAGAAGAAAAAGGTTTTAATTTGAAAAATTGAAAAAGGAAGTAAAATGCGCCTGCATGTTTAACTTGACAAAAGTTGCAAAAGTTATCTGTCGGGAAAAGTAATTGCGCAAAACAAGAAAGGAGTCTTAAGTAGCATGTGGCTTTTAAACAAAAGTCGTAAATCTTTGATGGCTAGGCAGCGTCTTCAGACTATGAAAAAAGAAAGATGCAGAAGAGTCGAGAGCAGAAAGGCAAGAGAGAACCAAAAAGAAGAGAGAACAAAAGAGAAGAGAGCGATTTCCCGGGCGTGAGCTCTTTTAAAGGTTTAAAAAGCTCCACCCCCAACAATTTTGGGTAATGTAGTTTTTGGGTTTCTTTTGTCTAGTTTTATATAGGTAAATCAGCGTCTGTTCCTAAATTTCCGCTTTGCAACCAAACAAGTCCTGTAGGATAAATCTTGTAACTGTTTTACCTGGAATTATATACCACAAACATTTGTGAAAAAACACACTAAATAAACGTTTCACAATGAACAGAGCATAACCATCAGGTATGATACTTTCATGCATGAGGTGAAAAGAGTGACATGTTTTTTTTTTCCTTTCCTTTTCTTTTCTGTTACAACAACACAATGAAATTTTTCCTTTAAAATGTGGTTACACTTAAGTCTGCAGGAGTTGGTCACCTGCCCTTTCCCAAATCGTCCAAAAGGGGTCACTCTTGTTCCATGGCTGGATTTTGTATTTATTTGCAGAAATGTGAAAAGCGTAATACTGGATCGATTTCAACCAGAGAAGCTTTACTGTAATCAGTGGATTGATGTTAATCCTTCAGTGAGCTGTTTTCTTTTGAGTCTAGTTGGAAATGCGTCTTTTTAGGACTTTTGGTGAAGAAAGTATGTCTTTCTGTGGAGGGTTTTTTTTTTTATGTGAGGGGAGCTGGTACCTCTGGTTTTGGGCACTGATAATTCACAGCTCCATGAGGAATGCACTTTGGGGAGTCTTAAATCCTGAATATGGTGGGGGTTTTGACACCGAGCCATCCTGTGTATGGTCGGAGCGTCTCCTCTTTGACACCTGGAGATATACCAGGCCTTGCTGCATGGAGTTTATCCTTTTTTTCTTTTTCTTTGAAGAAACTTCATAGCCTTTCTTTGTGCAAACGTAAGACGGTTGGTTGATCACAGCTTTCCGCTACACTACCATACGAAAGTATTGATGTGGAATCTGATACAGAATTACTGTTTAACATTTGATGGATTTTCACATTTGATGGATTACTCCGCACCCTGACCGCTGTTGGAGTGATGCTGCCTCACTTTAAGCCTCACTGATTGAATTACCTACAGAAAAATAAACCATGCAAACGATGGAATTGGATTAGAATGGGAATAATCTCCTTGTGTCTGATGATTTGCGGACATTCTTGCTGTTATACAGTCGCAAATATCCGTAAAGCTCAATTTGTGTCCATATAACCAGCATGAAGGTCCGCAAATCATCAGACACAACAGGGTTATTCCCTAAATTAAATAAGATGCTGTGTTTTAGAGATGGAGAGAATGAGTTTTACTGCAAATGAGAGAAGAAAGTGGTCAGTTATGAGGAGGTCATCAGCTGTTAGGTCAAGACAGGTGACACCAGAGCAACAGATTAAGACCAGTATGTGTCCTTTGCAGTGTTTGGGAATAGTGGTATGTTGCTGACAGGGCTGAAACGATTAGTCGAGTAACTTGAATAATTAGATTACAAAAAAATATTCGAGGCGAATTCTGTGCCTCGAAGCTCCGTTTAACCTTGTTGTACATATGCCAGGCCTGTGTGTGATGCTGTAATATCCCCAGAAAAAAAAAAAAAACAGAGGAAGCTGTGTAAGAGCTAATCAATGTAGCACCAGAAGCTACAACTTTCCAACACGACACACAGAATAAAATAAAGCATTTTAAGAGAAAGAGGGTCCATGCTGATCATCTAAAATAAACTCACTGCGCATTTAAAGCAAAGCAATGTGTTTGTGTATTTAAAAAAAAACACACGGTTTGGTCCGCTGGCTGCTCTCTGCTCTACGTCAATCACGTTTTTTCAAAAACTGCCTTTATTGTGATTTGATCAGAGTTTTCATCGACAGGGTGCAGAGTGGATTTATCAGTGTGACTTTTGTGGAACAGCCGCACTCCAGAGCCCATAGTAGAGAAGCTTGAATCTTCAACTGGACTGGGTTGGTTGACGCGAGGACGTTTCGCTTCAAATCGCAGAAGCTTTCACAGCTAAAATTCTTGCTCTGGTGGTCTGACTTCTGTCTTGACTCTTGTAGAGAAGAATAATCAAGAAGTCACAAAAGCTGGAGTTTTAAACCTAACGTCTACCTAACGTCTTTCACGGGCATTTCTCCCAGTCACTGGTTCAGATATGTTGATGACACATGGGTTAAAATCAAGCAACAGGAAGTTGAGGACTTTACAGAACACATCAACTCGGTGGACGCCAATATCAAGTTCACACATGAGGATGCCAGAAACAACCATTTAGCCTTCTTGGACTGTGATGTTACGATTGGAGAGAACAGGCAGCTCCAGACAGGGGTTTACAGAAAACCAACTCACACTGACCAATATCTGCTCTTTGGCTCAAACCACCCCCTTGAACACAAGCTCGGGGTGATCAGGATGCTTCAACACAGAGCCCTACAGGTGCCCACAACTGCAGAGGGAAGGGCTAAAGAACAGCAACAGTCCGGAAAGCCCTCACAGTATGTGGGTACCCACGATGGTCCCTGGACAAAGTGCAGAAGTCCCAGAGAACAAGGAGACCAGATAGACAGGAGATGGAGACAAGAAGAAGAGGAGTGTCTCTCCCTTATTTAGCAGGAGTAGGGGAAAACTACAGAGGATCTTCAGACAGCACAAAATCCTAGTTTACTTTAAACCGGTTAACACCTTGAGACAGAAATTAGTTCACCCTAAGGACAGGATCCCTAGTTACAAACAGAGCAATATAGTGTATTCTATCAGATGTCAGGAAAACTGTAACGAACACTACATAGGTGAGACTAAGCAACCTTTACACAAAAGGCTATACCAGCACCGCAGAGAGGATGCCAGTGGACCTCAGTCTGCAGTTCATCTCCACCTTAAAGACACTAACCACACGTTTGAGGACAAGGAAGTTAAAATATTAGCCAGAGAGAAGAAATGGTTTGAGAGAGGGGTCAAGGAGGCATTCTTTGTGAAACGTTTGAAACCCAGCCTTAACCGGGGAGGGGTCTGAGACACACTTTATCCCCTGTTTACAATGGGGTACTCAGGTCAAAGCAGTTTCAGTCTTTTGTTTATGGTAATGAGTCATTCACGTCATCAGCAGAGTCGTCAAGGGAGCCATCAAGAGAGGGTCCGTCCCATCATTAGGAGGGTGCTAACTAGAGCACAATAGGTGCTAATTAGAGCTATTGTTTAGTCACTGGCCTATAGCAGTCTGCCTCTCGGTAGGAGGGGTCTGGTTAGGTTTAAAACTCCAGCTTTTGTGACTTCTTGATTATTCTTCTCTACAAGAGTCAAGACAGAAGTCAGACCACCAGAGCAAGAATTTTAGCTGAGGAAGCTTCTGCGATTTGAAGCGAAACGTCCTCGCATCAAGCAACCCAGTCCAGTTGAAGATTCAAGCTTCTCTACTATGGAAACCACCTGGACAACTGAGAGCCTACACAGAAACACTCCAGAGCCCAGTTTATCACAGACTGTGCTCACGTTCACGTGCAGCCTGACTGATTGAGGATTACACCGACCGCCCGCGCTTACGGTCCTGTGTCAGGGGGGTGCTGAGCTCCTGACACCGGGAAAGATCCAAAACTTGTACAGATGTGAAAAAAACAAAACAAATTCCCAGGAAAACACAAAGGAACACCCTAAATTTGACAATCTCCGTGATGGCACAGTGACATTGTGCCATTGTTTAGGGGTCAAAAGTAAAGAATCTGGATAAAAGATTAGTGATTTGGATCAATATTCAACACTTATAATCAAATGTCAGGACCAATTTCTAATGTCTTTGATCAGGATTAATTTAAGCACTCAACATGAAACTTCAGCTTTGGGATCAAAGTTAATTAATCATGATGGAAGACTGATGCACTTCACTTGGAGCTCTTTAAATTTATTTTAAATATTATTACCCCTTTGTTACCCTATGGCGTTTAATGGCAGCTGGCATCCTTATTGTTGCACTGCTGCCACCTGCTGCATCAGTCCATTATAGCAGTACTAAATCCTCTTGATGAGTCCAATGTCTTTCAAGTATTTAAAAAGCTAACACTTCCCCCTCTCACTTGACCTTATGGCAGAAATACTTCCTACAGAAACTTCTTTCAGGCCTTACAATTGATTTCCTTCAGTTTTTACTCTTTAATAGATAAACCATTCAAAACTGACTTGATATATTCTGTAAAATAAAATATTTTGAGGTAAAATGAAAGCACTGTGCTAAATACTGTACAGGTATATTCATTGATTATGATTTCTATAATTTATATTACAGCTGGTGGCATTTTAAAGTGCTGCATTTTGGTGATGGCATTTCACAACACTTTATTTAGAAATCAACTGGTCTGGTGGTAGAATTTGACATTAATACTGTATGTAGGATTGATGTGGTGTTGGTCTTTTTAATTATTTTTTTTTTAACTATTGCAATAGTTATAGTTATCCTGTCTTTAAGTATATTATTTACTAAAAGCAGACAGGGTGTAATTATTGATTTGTTTTTTGTTTGTTTGTTTGTTTTAAAGATACACTTAGAATTAAAACACATTGGAAGTGACTGGAAGTGTGACTTTGCAAGCACAGGCTGTCTGAAAACGTCTAAATTAGTCACATATTTCAAAAATCAAATTTTATGTGTGCCCACAGACTCATCTTCAACCGCTTAGTCCAACTAAGGGTCGCAGGGGGTCTGGAGCCTATCCTAGCAGTCATAGAGCGCATGGTGGGGTACACCCTGGACAGGATGCCAGCCTGTCACAGGGCCACATATGGACAAACAAATACATTCACACCCGCATGCACACCTACAGACATTTTAAAGTTTACAGTCCACCTAACCTGCATGTCTTTGGATGTGGGAGAAAGCCGGCGCACCCAGAGGGAATCCACACAAACACGGGGAGAACATGCAAACTCCACACAGAAAGGCTACAGGTGGGAATCGAACCCATGACCTTCTCGCTGTGAGGCAAGAGTGCTAACCACTAAGCCACTGTGCTGACCAGAATGAAAACAATGAATGCAGAATTAAAGTCAGTTCATGCATTCCATTTATGGAAACTTATTATAGACAATACATACGAGATAGTAAATAAATGTTAATGAAATCAAGACTTGAGCCATATTTTGTTCCAGTATAAGAGTCAAATATCACTGTGTTTTAAACCAAGAAAAACTGACCAAAGTGCTGTCAGAATGCACCAAATTGCACCTTTTTTTTTTTTTTCCCAGAATTTCCCAGGGGTGCATGCCCCTGGACCCCACTAGGGAACCTAGCCCCTTCGGCACATGGCCATTCACTCACAGAAAATGTTCAGTCAAAAGATTTTCAGTTGCTTGCACCCATGTGAATCTGTCCAGCTTCCATGTATGACATTTAATGCAAAAACGTCCACAGATTCCAAATCTGCCATCACATTTGCACCAGCTATTATGGTTCAGGTGCTACGGGCCCGGTTTTGATGCCAAAAATAACACTCGGGCAGGGCCTCCCCAAAAAATGCATGGAAACAGTATAGTTGTGTGAAAGCATTGCTTATTAATTATTGCAAACAAATGTCAGCATATTTTTCTGACACTTTCTTTCTACTCTTGCCTTGAATTTTGTGCATTCCCATAATTTATTATAATCTGTCATTCCTGTCATACTTCAGTATACACTAGATGGCGCTGTTACTGCTGCAAATGTCTTTAACTGCCACCTGGTGTTGCGATAGAGAGATCAATTTTATTGACGTCATAGCATAAGCTATAAGAATTAAAAGTTGCATCCATTTTCTTTACACTACAGAGTTAGTCATTTCATTATTAGGACTTAAAAAAGATGAAGTTGTTGTGTGGGCCGCTGAAGAGGAGGTACTGCTGGCCCACCACCACCAGAGGGCACCCTGCCTGGAGTGCGGGCTCCAGGCACCAGAGGGCGCTGCCGCCTAACAGGAGTAGCCGGGGTGACAGCTGACACTCATCACCTATGACAGCTGTCACCACTCATCTGATCAGCATCAGTATATCAGCAAGACGTCATCTCCACCTCTTTGCCGAGATATCGCTTTACCAGGAAGGTAACGTTCTCAGCTGGCTGTGAGATTTATTCGACAGTAACCTTTTGTGACTTTTTGTGTATCGTATAACAGACTCTTTTTCCAACAAGAGGTGGAGTTGGTTTTCCTGCCGTGTGAATTGCTGGGTGCATACGCGCCCACATTTAATTGTTTTTTGTTCCTCACCAGCAGTACCAGGTCCGACACGCGGAGGCAGTGGCCACCTGGGAGTTCGGGACTTGGCGGCTCCAGTATTCCCGGGGTCTGGTGGCGGAGGAAATCGTGTGGTTCCGGTTCTACTTTGGACAGACGTCTTCTATCTTCGAGCCTGCCCACATGACACCTTTTGTAATTTGACCTTTTGTCTATTGTTGCAATCTGTTGTGTTTGTTGTGCCCTTTCACAACAGTAAAGTGTTGTATTTGACTTCCTCCATTGTCCGTTCATTTGCGCCCCCTGTTGTGGGTCCGTGTACCTACACTTTCCCAACAGAAGTTTAATCTTGTAAAATAAGAGCTCAGTGTGTCTGTTATATCTGCTACTTCAAAATGCTTTGAAAGCTTTCTTTTGGAAGCTAATATGTTGTCTCAGTATACTGCTGCACACTTTCCCGGGTCAGTGACTCACAATTAGTACACTCTTTCTTCACCGTCCGAACGACAGGTACTTTGCTAGTGAATAGCTAGCGCATAGATTATAATGTGTATGGTGATAAAGGTATTTAGACTCGGCAGGAAATAGGCTCTGTCCAGTCTTTGATCACACAAGCTTTTTTGTCTCTGGTGTGATAGATTTTGTGTGATATATCAGCTGACAGTAGAGACAGAACACTGAAAAACGACACTGAGTGCAGAGCTTTTTCTGCAGGTGGCTGCATGTAGTCACTACACTCGTTCTCATTTTGAGTAATTGGAAAAAGACACCGGTGCTCAAAAATAAATAAATAAATGCTATATAGATGTGTGGCCTCATACAGCTTCATGGTGGGATAGAATAGAAAAGGATTTCCCACAAAAAGCCATCACATCAAGACCCGAGCCTCCCATGTTCTTTCTGGCAAGATGTTGCTGAAATTTCATTTGTTCACTTGAAGAAAATCTTTTTTTTTTTTTTTTTTACCAATAATTTATTGCAAAATAATGGCTGTGTTTTTCTAAATTGCTTTGATTTTTTTCTTTAATCATCTTCGCATTATTTCTTTGTTATTATTCATTTGTTATCCTTTTTCTTTTATTCTCCATCACCAGTCCTCTATTTTTCTGTAAAGCACTTTGGATGTGTCTTTAATTGTCTTAAAGTGTTTTATTAATCAAGATGAATTGCGTATAAGAGGCTGTGGTGAATGGACTGCATTTATATCACTCTTTCTTTCACAAAGCACTTTACAGTGATGTCTCTTATTCACCCATTCACATGCACCAGTGTCAGAGTTCTGATATGCAAGGCACTCAAATGCACAGCTAGGGCTTTAAGGATCTTGACCTTGCCCAAGGGCAAGATTTTCTAGTCTGATGGGAATTTGAACCAAGTATCAAAAGCCCACTGGTTTAACGACTTGACCGCCACCTCTCCACAAGCTTTAGTATAAAAGGTTTTTCATGTTCTACAGGTTTTAATATAAAATGTTTCAACTTTCAACCATTTATACCACTTTAATCCTGCATCTCAAACTGTTATCCAAATGTATAAATTAATAATAAGTGTTGGATATAGGGAGAAAAAAATGATCTTAGGGACCAGAGCAGTGTAAAAGTGGCCCTACAACATAAAACATCCAACACCCAAAATCAAAAACTGCAATAAAGGTAGAAAAAGACAATTCATTTGCAACTATGTCTAAATATAAGTATGTCAAATTTTGCAAATCAATTGTTTATTTTTTGTTTGCATGCACATGTGTGCATGTGTTGTTGATATGCATGTTGTGCCACAGCTTTAGGGAAGCTCATTTTTTCTGTAGGAGCTCATAGGCATGTCAGCATTGTCAGTGCATTGATGGCAGAAAGAGAAACAGGATGTGAATGACATTGTTAGTTTCTTCTGGCTTAATGAGGGCTTTTTTTTTTCCCTTTCCCCTGCCTGCTTGCCCAAGGGAGATCTCATAACTGTCTGCGGGTAGTTTCCTCTCCTCTTCCATTGCTATGTGTTTAAGCTCTTTAAGCCATTTTTGCAATGGCAGATTTTAACTCTCTCTCCAAAGGTTTTCTCCGTGGGATTTAGGTCAGTAGTCATTTCTAGCCACTTTAAAATACTTTCCTTTTCTACTCTTTTTGTGTTGCTGGATGTGTCCTTTGAGTCATTGTCCTGTTGAAAGGCCAAAGAGCTTCACTTGAAATGTCATGTTCTCGGACATAGGGTAACACGTTTTACTAGAAAACCCTTGGAAATCTTCTGATTTCATCATTCCTTTGATACATTCAGTGCCTTCAGTACCACAGGCAGAAAAGCAGCCCTACAGCATTATAGAACCTCCAACATGTTGAACTGTTGGTGAGTATTTTTTTTCCTTATGGCCTGTATTTCATCACTTATTAAGAATCTGATGCACTGCATTCTCAGAGAACTTTACTTTGGTGTCATCTGTCCACAGAACATCAAATCAGAAGGACTGTGGCTTATTTCAGAATGTTACTGAAGACATTCATCTCGTGTTTTGTGTCTTTCTGTCAGCAGTTGCATCCTCCTTATCCTTCATCCATCACACCCGTCATGTTTTATTGTGGGGTGTATGGTCAGGTCAGATCTGGAAGCATGAGTTGGTGCTATGCATCATTGCATCCACCAAACCACTGAGCCACCCTGGATACTAGATAGCAACCACTCAGGCAGACAATGAGTCCATCCCCACCTCCCAAAAGCCACCATCAGTGAGGCACATGGACAAAATGCCACTGCTGACATTTCCCCAGAATGCAAGGGGTAAACCAGTTTTGAGTTTCCCTAAGCAACCATAAATTCATTCTCCCGCCAACTTGGTCTTTGCTCATGGTGCACCACCTTCGTTTTATGTGTGGTATATGGCACAGGTTGAAACTAACACTCAAGATTACCTCAGATCAGCCTGGAGTGCTTCAGATATCTGGTGTTTTGCTCCCCCTCACCCCCCCAACACACACTCCTACAATCTGCACTTGTTCTTACCTCAACACCCTGGAAGCATATTAGTAGTTTTATGACTGTAAAATGTTGTCCCTGTTGAAACTGTTTTGTGTGTGTGCTCCTAGTGTCACCGAGTGAATGGTCCCCCTAAAAATCGGTCGGCCCTGCCTTCACTGCACATGTGTCATTATCCGCAGTTCACCTCGTTTCTGCTTAAAACTGCACTCCAGTCATCATCTATCTGAGCAACAGCTGTCTGAAGCTTTTGTAGAACAATCATTTCCACATAAATTCAGCATTATTTCATCAGAAAAGACTGATGAAGTGAGCAGAGCACTGCGGCTACACAAGGTACTGTGTGTCAGTCATTTCAAACTGTCACGGAGTTTCTGCTTAATGGCCCCTTCACACATAGTGTGAAGTTTGGACGGCGTTTGGACGAAAACAGCGCAAAACAGTTTGAAATTAGCTCACGAATCATTGCGCACAAAACATTGCGCCGACGGGCAGGCATGCAAGAACACAGTGCGAGAGTTCGTGGACGTGCCAGTGTCCGTCGAGCAGGAACAGTGCCAGGTGCAGCACATGGTGCCGCTTTTGTGGAAGAAATGAAAACCAGCTGGTACGTGTGGGACCACATCTTGCTGCTTAGGTGGCAAGGATTGGCAAGATGGCGCCTGTGTGTTTGGCAAGCCGTCAGTCCTGTCTTTACTGCTCGTTGAGTTTTTTATTTGTTGCTGTGTTTTTGCTCTGTGTGTTCTGCCGGGACATCGCTGCCTTGCTTGTGTATAATCCTCAGTCTCTCTTGGACATTAATGCTCTTTATGAGCTGCTGCTGTCGTCTGGGTCCAGGCTGGGAGGGCCCCGCCCTGCTCTGCCACCTGTGCTCGCGGAGGTCCCGCTGCACCTGCTCCATTTTCCTTGTGCTCCTCTCCGGAGGAGGCACTTTAGAAGGTGCGGAAAGCAGAGCGGTGCGTTCGTGAAATTTAAGTTCTACCTGGCAGCCTTCACTAGAGGGTCTGATCCACGCCTCCTGTGGGATGGACAGTATTTCTGGGTGTGGGAGCCTGCGCTGCGCACGAGAGGCTGCTGGATTCGTCCTGTTGTTCCTGGACTGTCCCCTCCGATGACCGGATCAGCTCCGTTAAAGCTATGCCCGTTTTGCCGCAGCTTCCTGCTGCTGCTGGTCTGCGGAGTTTTTATGCCGGTGCTGTTGTCTGCGTGCTCGCAGACGCGGTGTTTCACCTGAGCTCCTCCGGCTGTTATGTGTCGACGCGGGTTGAGGAGCGGACCTGCGTCTGACGGAACCCAGCGCTAAAATAACCAGAAAGCGGTTCCAATAACAAAACAATTTATTTGTGTCACTCTCTGGTGCAAAACAAAGTGTATAAACAAAAGATGCGTCAGTCTGGTGGAGTGAAGGCTGGCACGCTGTCCAGCGCCTAATAGGATCGAAGCCCGGCGCTTCTGGACTCACTTTTACCGCCAAACACCCCCCAGGTGGACACGACAAACCGACTCTCTGCGAAGGATAGAAGAGGTGAGGTAAGTCAGCAGTTACAAGCAATATCCTTCAAAAGGCACACACTATCAGCAACACAATCAGGTCTGTATTTAAGCTTTATGTAAATGAGCAGCTTCTCACAACAGTTGGAGGATCAGTTGTCCGCACGCCACAGCAGTGAGAAGAGAGCTGCGCAATTCTCATCACAATTCAAATATACTGCGAACAAAATACCAAGTTACTATCAACAATTAGTCAAACAATTAATCACCTCTGATGTGTGCTGACAGCATGTGTCCCTCACCCTTCCTGCTTCACAGGCACGATGTGTCAAACCCAGGCGCGGTCCTCAGCGTCTCACAAACGAACATCACAAGGTCGAGTTCCCGGCAGTTCTGCTTGAATCACACATGGCTTAAATGCAGAACGCCATCTAATTATCTGCTTCAGCTGAAAGTCTTTAAGGTTGCATGTGAGCACCATCCACAGGTGCTGCACATAATGTTGATGAGGGTGAAGGACTCTTCAGCCAGCACCTTCTCCACAGACAAATCAGTTTTCATACCACCTCGAGAGCAAAGAAAAGAAAAGAACACCAAAATGTCCAGCCACACCCCCCCCCCAACACACAACACCGGCCGCTGAAACACACTGCGTCACTGGCTGCTGAGGAGCTGAACTTCCACATGACTTCATTAAAATCTGCTGATCCCACTGAGATCCTTAGTTTGGGTCTCATTAACATCAGATCATTGTCTCTGAAGTCATTGCTGATTAATGACATAATTGTGGATCATCGTCTTGATATGCTTGGAATATGTGAAACCTGGCTTAAATCCACAGCTGTCCTTCTTCTGAATGAGGTCTGCCCACCTGAGTACACTTTTAGTCACGTTTCACGTGATGTGAGGAAAGGCGGGGTTGTTGCTTTTTTTTTTTTTATAAATCCAGGTTTACTTTATTAACTGTTGGGGGACATAAATATAATTCATTTGAGCATCTGATTCTCCGTTATGCCCATGATGCTAAGTACTGTCAAGGTCATAAAACTGGAAATCAGCTATGTTATATTGTCACTGTCTATAGGCCTCCTGGCCCATATTCTGATTTTTTTAGATGAATTTGGCACGTTCATCACTAGTCTTTCAACTAGTGTAGACAGCATTTTGATTATTGGTGACTTTAACATTCATATAAATAAGCCCTCTGATCCCCTTGGTAAATCATTTATGGAAATCATGGATGCACTAGGATTTCGGCAGTTCATTCATGGTTCAACGCATATCAGTGGTAATACTCTGGATTTGGTTCTTGCACGTGGCCTTGCTGTCACAAATATCGACATCCTGCCTCTTGCTTCAGCAGTCTCTGACCATTCGCTTATTAGGTTTACAATTACGCTGCCGCGTTTAGTGGAGCAACAACCTTGCCTATCATTGCAGCGACAAATTAAACCTTCAACTTTGACTGAACTCAAAGCGAGACTACCAGAAATCTTAACTTCAAGCTTGATGAATTTTCAGTCGGTAGACAGTCTTGCGGATAACCTGAATTTAGTGCTTAAAAACCACAGTTGATAAGATTGCGCCTCCCCTATTAAGGCCATGCCTTCCTGAGGCACAGACACCTTGGTTTAACAGTTATTTGTGTGACCCCAGTCTAAATACAGTAAATTACACTCTATCACAGAGTGAATCAGCTCAACAGTTGCTGCAGACTGAACGGTCCAACCCCTAAACATTGGTCCTTCCTGCTTCCACTGTGCATGTGTCATGCTGGAGCCCAGCCGCCCATGTGACACAGAGTCTCTCCACCCAAAGCAATCTAATGGATTAACCCGTTTATGCCCAGATTTTTTTTTTTTTTTTTTTATATATAAGTGGAAAAAGTTGCATTAGTACCGTTGAGATTTTTATTGAGTAGAAAATGACAGTGATACACTTCGGCAACAATTTTTGCCAGTGGGGCAAAACAGGTTAATGGGATTATTAACCATCAGATGACAAGGTAAAAAAAAATCTTACATCATTGTAAAGCCAGTTTTAAGCAGAAACAAGGCCGTTTTAAGCAGATATGAAGCTTTAAACTGTGATGCATTGAAATGTCTGACGT
This sequence comes from Thalassophryne amazonica, assembly GCF_902500255.1. Classification (NCBI taxonomy): domain Eukaryota; kingdom Metazoa; phylum Chordata; class Actinopteri; order Batrachoidiformes; family Batrachoididae; genus Thalassophryne; species Thalassophryne amazonica. The sequence continues at coordinate 83,989,448 of NC_047104.1, forward strand.
GCTGTGAACGCATCAGCTAACAGCTTGTGCAGCCGCGCCGCTCTGATCACTTCCTCCGTCTGTTATTATGGACTGATGCTGAATTTATGCGGACAGGATTGTTGTACAAAAGCTTCAGATATCTGCCACTGAGATAGATGATGACTGGAGTGCAGTTTTAAGCAGAAACGAGGTGATTATCAGTGAACCATGGCTGATGACGTAAGCGCAGTGAAGGCAGGGCTGATGGAGGACCGTTCAGTCTGCGACAGCATCTGGTCAATGCAAGTGGTTTTACTCCAATAAGAGTTGATTTTACACTGTTTTGAGGTGATTTAGGTCTGTGTAGAGTATAATTCACTCTGTTTGGATTGGGATCAAATGCTATCCCAGCAGAGTAAATATTACTCAGCAAAATTTCCTGTGCAGTTATACAGCTTCATGATGAAGTGGTATAGAGGACGATTTTCCTAACAAGAATACCTTAAAGTTTAGCTGCAAATTGCCAGAAGGTATATCTGAGATGCAAGCCTCGATTTGATCCATTTTGGTGAAAGAACATCCTTCTCCGCTCTACTCCACTATGAAGAGTTATTAGGACACTTCTAATTTATAGTGATTCACAAGATCGTTTTTCTATTTATTTTGTTTTTTTTATTACATTTTATCACAGCCATTGCCTTAAAAGCACATGATTTTTGAATCTTTTTTTTCTCTGTTGTTTTCTTCAGAGGCTTTCTGACTATTCCTTAGTTTGTTCCTTCCAGCACTCTTGCCTTAAGATGGGTCACTGTTTCCATAGCGACCACTGGCCAGGAGTGTATTTCCTAAAACTGTGGTTGTTATCATGATTGCAAAGTTGTTTTCAATCAACTCTTTGAAGTTTTGACCCACGGATCAGTTCATTCATCTTTTCTCTGTCATATCTGGTTGTGGTTGTGTGGCAAAAGTGTGGGTGTAGGAAGTCCAGGATAATTTTCCTCAGCAACTTCCTTCAGTTCTATTCTGAGACAGATTCAAATTGTGCTTGCAGACACTTGACACTCAAGCTAATCTGAGCTGCTTTTTGTTTTTGCTGCTCCTCACAGCATAAAACTGACAAAACCTTCAAAGCAAGGCTTCCAGGCAGAATTGTAATCAGATGCCCAAAACAACTCAGTTGGCTTCTTTAGTAAAGAGGATGAAGTAAAGACAGGCCACTGTGTGGTTCTTAAGCACTTCAGAACTCATCACCATGTCATGCAACCCTGTAAAAACAAAACAAAAACAACAAGAATTGTTTTCATTTATTTATTTATTTATTTTGTACCACAGCTGTTTGTATCCAAAATTCCGGTGAGGGTTGGAAAATGGATCAAGAAATAAGAGCTCCCCCCAAAGAGAAGCGATTGGACTATTGTAATGCTCTATTCTCTGGTTTACCGCAGTCCAGGATTAGGGGTCTTCAACTGGTTGAAAATGCTGCCGCCAGACTTTTGACACAAAGCATAAAATTCGACCACGTTATGCCCGTTTTGTCATCCCTGCACTGGCTTCCAGTCGCTGCATGATCGGATTTTAAGGAACTGTTATTAGTTTATAAGATTGTTCATGGACTTGCACCTCCCTATCTCCCTGACCTGGTAAGCCCCTGTGTACCATCGCGGGCCCTGCGTTCTCAGGGTGCAGGACTTTTATGTGTTCCCAGGGTGAATAAAAAGTCTGCCGGTCACAGAGCTTTCTCCTACCGTGCCCCAGCTCTGTGGAATAATCTCCCGGCACACATACGAGGGCTGTCAATAAAGTATAGGTCCTTTTTATTTTTCAAAAACTATATGGATTTCATTCATATGTTTTTACGTCAGACATGCTTGAACCCTCGTGCACATGCATGAGTTTTTCCACGCCTGTTGGTGACGTCATTCGCCTGTGAGCACTCCATGTGGGAGGAGTCGTCCAGCCCCTCATCGGAATTCCTTTGTCTGAGAAGTTGCTGAGAGACTGGCGCTTTGTTTGATCAAAATTTTTTCTAAACCTGTGAGGCACATCAAAGTCGACACGGTTCGAAAAATTAAGCTGGTTTTCGGTGAAAATTTTAACGGCTAATGAGAGATTTTGAGGTGATACTGTCGCTTTAAGGACTTCCCATGGAGCAGGACGTCGTGCAGCGCTCCCAGGCGCCGTCGTCAGCCTGTTTCAAGCTGAAAACCTCCACATTTTAGGCTCTATTGATCCAGGACGTCGTGAGAGAACAGAGAAGTTTCAGAAGAAGTCGGTTTCAGCATTTTATCCGGATATTCCACTGTTAAAGGAGATTTTTTTAATGAAAGACGTGCGGATGGGTCCGCGCGTCGGAACGCAGCCGCAGGAAAAACACCTCCGTGTTGATAACCATTTGTAAAATCCAGGCAGCTTTTGATGGCTTTCAGTGGAGTGAGTATCTCAGAAATTGTTTAACAGTTGGGCATGTTCCAACTTGTCCTTAAGGCTTCCAACAGAGGTGTTTTTCCTGTGGCGGAGCGTTGCAGCGGCTGCGAGCCGACGCTGCAATCCGTCTGCACGTCTTTCATTAAAAAATCTCCTTTAACAGTGGAATATCCGGATAAAATGCTGAAACCGACTTCTGAAACTTCTCTGTTCTCTCACGACGTCCTGGATCAATAGAGCCTGAAATGTGGAGGTTTTCAGCTTGAAACAGGCTGACGACGGCGCCTGGGAGCGCTGCGCGACATCCCGCTCTGTGGGAAGTCCTTAAAGCGACAGTATCACCTCAAAATCTCTCATCAGCCGTTAAAATTTTCACCGAAAACCAGCTTAATTTTTCGAACCGTGTCCACTTCGATGTGCCTCACAGGTTTTGAAAAAATTTTGATCAAACAAAGCGCCAGTCTCTCAGCAACTTCTCAGACAAAGGAATTCAGACAAGGGGCTGGATGACTCCTCCCACAAGGAGTGCTCACAGGCGAATGACGTCACCGACAGGCGTGGAAAAACTCACGCGTGCGCACGAGGGTTCAAGCATGTCTGACGTAAAAACATATGAATGAAATCCATATCGTTTTTGAAAAAAACAAAAAGGACCTATACTTTATTGACAGACCTCGTACGGCAGTCGCATACTGTGGAGACTTTTAAATCGCGTCTAAAGACTCATTTGTTTTCCTTGTTTTATCATTAGTGTTATGATGTGTTTTTATTCTTGTATTCTTTTATTGTTGTCTTTTTATTGTTTTTAAATTTTTAATTCAGTTATTTCTGTTTTTATTATGTTGTGTGAAGCGCCTTGAGATGATTTCATTGTGAATTGGCGCTATATAAATGAATAAATTTGATTTGAAGTTTGATGCCCACTAGGACTGAAACAATTAGTCGAGTAATTTGAATAATTCCATTACAAAAAATGTTTGAGGCAACTTCTGTGCCTCGTAGCTTCATTTAATGTTGTAGTACATATGCCAGGCCTGTGTGTGGCACTGTAACATCCCCAGAAAAACAAACAGAAGAACACTAGAGCAAGCGCGAATCAAATTATCACAAAAGCTACAGCTTTCCAAAGCAACACATAGACTGAAGTAAAGCCATTTAGGAAAAAAAAACGGTCCACGCTGATCATCTGAAATAGCTTACTCTGCATTTAAAGTGAAGCAGCGTGTTTGTGTGTTTTTTAAAAAACCCGTTTCATCCCCTGGCTGCTCTATGTGGGGGTGGCTATTCGCGCGGCGGCTGGCTGCTGTCTCTATCTGCCTGGTGTGAGTGACTCACACAGCTCTGTCTTCCACCACCATCTCTGTGGGTGTGTAAAAATAAAAGCACCTTCTTGTGGCAGAATACAGAAACGACAAAAAGCTCTGGCTCATTTTTTGTTCTTCTGCGTAGCTTGCCACAATATATTAAAAGAGAACTCGTGTCTGTGTACATGTATGAATATGTGCATGTGTATAACTTCAATTATGGACAAACTGGGGAAAGCTGACATTTGCCATTTGGTATGCTTATGTATTTTGTGTCAAGGATGAACTCAACTCTCAACTCAACCTTTATTTCTAAAGCACATTTAAAACAACATTAGTCGACCAAAGTGCTGTAATTAAAAAATGGGCACCAAGGTACCCCCGACTGTATATTACTAAATTCATAATAACAATAAAATTGCAACAGGCAATAAAACAAATAAAAGACAAAGTAAAATAAAGAGTAAAAAGCAGTAGGAAATAATTTATTTTATTTCATTTACATAGTAACAAATCACAACAAAGCTGCCTCAAGATGCATCACATGAGTAGGGTCTAACCTTACCAACCCCTAGACCAAGCACACAGGCAACAGTGGTAAAGAAAAACTCCCTCTGATGATATTGAGGAAGAAACCTCAAGCAGACCAGACTCAAAGGGGTGACCCTCTGCTTGGGCCACGCGACAGACATGAATTACAAAATAATTCACAAAATGAACATACAGGAAATGTTGCCGGTATACAGGATGGTTTCCGTAACAGATACCACACCCATCTCTGGATGGAGACGCACCTCAAACAGAGAGAAAAGGGAAAAAAAAAAGCAGAATCAAGCATCAGAAAGACAACAAGTACAGTGTAATTTGTCAGCATTAAGCAGCAAGAAAAACAGAAGAAATACTAAGGTGATTGCTGGCCACAAGCCCTAAGCTTCACTAAAAGACCCAGAATTTAAAATGATAAAATGAATTAAAAGAGTAAAAAGCATAGAAGAAACATACTATGCCAGTATGCTAGCCATACGAAAGGGAAAATTAGTGCGTATTAAGTCTTGGCTTGAAAGACTCTTCAGAATCTAACTGTTTTATTGACGCAGGGAGATCATTCCACAGAACAGGGACACGATAAGAGAAAGCTCTGTGACCCGCAGACTTTTTTTCACCCTTGGGACACAAAGTAGTCCTGCACCCTGAGAACGCAAAGCCCGGGCCGGTACTAACACATTCAGGACAGTCTGTACCAACACCAATAAAAATGCTACAAAACCAAGGAATTAGGGAAAAATACACATGGATAGTGAGGTGGAATACCTGTACAAATTATTGGAGCTTCTGATTGAATTGAATTACATTGAATAGGAATTGTTTTTCTGAGTGGCACAAATATAATTTATGTGGCATCTTATTGCCTGCAAATAGCCACAAAAAACATCTGAAGCGTTTCCTGCATTTTAATGTGAGTTGTATATAACTTTATTTATTGTTTATGCCAATTTTTTACATATATTTTTGACGTTTACAACTTCTATCTACATTCCAACTTATGAAAATGGTTCGTTAAAAAAAAAAAAAAAAAAAAAAAAAATATATATATATATATATATATATATATATATATATATATATATAAATGTGAAGTCACGCAGGTGATGTTGTGCTGAAAAAAAAATGACACCAAACAAGGCCAGGTAAACAGTTTTTTTTTAAGGTAAATTATGAAGGTAAAACCAAAAGTAGTCAAAAACACCCAAAAATAGCCAAGACTCCAGAGGGTTAAAAGCATATGTGCGTATATCAGGGCTGTGAAATGAAAATTGTGAAATCCGAGGAAAATTTGCAGGGGGTCTGGGGGGCGCACCCCCCCAAGGAGCCAGGGTCTAGGGCCTTGTGGGGCCCCAGAAACCAAATTAAATTTTCATCTACTGATACATTTTCAACATCTCTTGGAAGAACAAATCTCAAAATTAGTGCATATTTAAATGATCCTAGATTCAACCTTTCATTTGAACCGTCAATGATCATGTTGAAATAAATAGAATAGAATACGATGTGGAAGTAGGACCTGGTATGATTTTCCTTTTAATTGTAAACCAAATTATGCATTAACTCAGAACAATTAAACTACATGAAATTCATGAAGACTGAAAAGATCAATCAATCAATTTTTTTATATAGTGCCAAATCACAACAAACAGTTGCCCCAAGGCGCTTTATATTGTAAGGCAAGGCCATACAATAATTATGTCAAACCCCAACGGTCAAAACGACCCCCTGTGAGCAAGCACTTGGCTACAGTGGGAAGGAAAAACTCCCTTTTAACAGGAAGAAACCTCCAGCAGAACCAGGCTCAGGGAGGGGCAGTCTTCTGCTGGGACTGGTTGGGGCTGAGGGAGAGAACCAAGAAAAAGACATGCTGTGGAGGGGAGCAGAGATCGATCACTAATGATTAAATGCAGAGTGGTGCATACAGAGCAAAAAGAGAAAGAAACAGTGCATCATGGGAACCCCCCAGCAGTCTACGTCTATAGCAGCATAACTAAGGGATGGTTCAGGGTCACCTGATCCAGCCCTAACTATAAGCTTTAGCAAAAAGGAAAGTTTTAAGCCTAATCTTAAAAGTAGAGAGGGTGTCTGTCTCCCTGATCTGAATTGGGAGCTGGTTCCACAGGAGAGGAGCCTGAAAGCTGAAGGCTCTGCCTCCCATTCTACTCTTACAAACCCTAGGAACTACAAGTAAGCCTGCAGTCTGAGAGCGAAGCGCTCTATTGGGGTGATATGGTACTACGAGGTCCCTAAGATAAGATGGGACCTGATTATTCAAAACCTTATAAGTAAGAAGAAGAATTTTAAATTCTATTCTAGAATTAACAGGAAGCCAATGAAGAGAGGCCAATATGGGTGAGATATGCTCTCTCCTTCTAGTCCCCGTCAGTACTCTAGCTGCAGCATTTTGAATTAACTGAAGGCTTTTTAGGGAACTTTTAGGACAACCTGATAATAATGAATTACAATAGTCCAGCCTAGAGGAAATAAATGCATGAATTAGTTTTTCAGCATCACTCTGAGACAAGACCTTTCTGATTTTAGAGATATTGCGTAAATGCAAAAAAGCAGTCCTACATATTTGTTTAATATGCGCTTTGAATGACATATCCTGATCAAAAATGACTCCAAGATTTCTCACAGTATTACTAGAGGTCAGGGTAATGCCATCCAGAGTAAGGATCTGGTTAGACACCATGTTTCTAAGATTTGTGGGGCCAAGTACAATAACTTCAGTTTTATCTGAGTTTAAAAGCAGGAAATTAGAGGTCATCCATGTCTTTATGTCTGTAAGACAATCCTGCAGTTTAGCTAATTGGTGTGTGTCCTCTGGCTTCATGGATAGATAAAGCTGGGTATCATCTGCGTAACAATGAAAATTTAAGCAATACCGTCTAATAATACTGCCTAAGGGAAGCATGTATAAAGTAAATAAAATTGGTCCTAGCACAGAACCTTGTGGAACTCCATAATTAACTTTAGTCTGTGAAGAAGATTCCCCATTTACATGAACAAATTGTAATCTATTAGACAAATATGATTCAAACCACCGCAGCGCAGTGCCTTTAATACCTATGGCATGCTCTAATCTCTGTAATAAAATTTTATGGTCAACAGTATCAAAAGCAGCACTGAGGTCTAACAGAACAAGCACAGAGATGAGTCCACTGTCCGAGGCCATAAGAAGATCATTTGTAACCTTCACTAATGCTGTTTCTGTACTATGATGAATTCTAAAACCTGACTGAAACTCTTCAAATAGACCATTCCTCTGCAGATGATCAGTTAGCTGTTTTACAACTACCCTTTCAAGAATTTTTGAGAGAAAAGGAAGGTTGGAGATTGGCCTATAATTAGCTAAGATAGCTGGGTCAAGTGATGGCTTTTTAAGTAATGGTTTAATTACTGCCACCTTAAAAGCCTGTGGTACATAGCCAACTAACAAAGATAGATTGATCATATTTAAGATCGAAGCATTAAATAATGGTAGGGCTTCCTTGAGCAGCCTGGTAGGAATGGGGTCTAATAAACATGTTGATGGTTTGGATGAAGTAACTAATGAGAATAACTCAGACAGAACAATCGGAGAGAAAGAGTCTAACCAAATACCGGCATCACTGAAAGCAGCCAAAGATAACGATACGTCTTTGGGATGGTTATGAGTAATTTTTTCTCTAATAGTTAAAATTTTGTTAGCAAAGAAAGTCATGAAGTCATTACTAGTTAAAGTTAATGGAATACTCAGCTCAATAGAGCTCTGACTCTTTGTCAGCCTGGCTACAGTGCTGAAAAGAAACCTGGGGTTGTTCTTATTTTCTTCAATTAGTGATGAGTAGAAAGATGTCCTAGCTTTACGGAGGGCTTTTTTATAGAGCAACAGACTCTTTTTCCAGGCTAAGTGAAGATCTTCTAAATTAGTGAGACGCCATTTCCTCTCCAACTTACGGGTTATCTGCTTTAAGCTACGAGTTTGTGAGTTATACCACGGAGTCAGACACTTCTGATTTAAAGCTCTCTTTTTCAGAGGAGCTACAGCATCCAAAGTTGTCTTCAGTGAGGATGTAAAACTATTGACGAGATACTCTATCTCCCTTACAGAGTTTAGGTAGCTACTCTGCACTGTGTTGGTATATGGCATTAGAGAACATAAAGAAGGAATCATATCCTTAAACCTAGTTACAGCGCTTTCTGAAAGACTTCTAGTGTAATGAAACTTATTCCCCACTGCTGGGTAGTCCATCAGAGTAAATGTAAATGTTATTAAGAAATGATCAGACAGAAGGGAGTTTTCAGGGAATACTGTTAAGTCTTCTATTTCCATACCATAAGTCAGAACAAGATCTAAGATATGATTAAAGTGGTGGGTGGACTCATTTACTTTTTGAGCAAAGCCAATATAGTCTAATAATAGATTAAATGCAGTGTTGAGGCTGTCATTCTCAGCATCTGTGTGGATGTTAAAATGCCCACTATAATTATCTTATCTGAGCTAAGCACTAAGTCAGACAAAAGGTCTGAAAATTCACAGAGAAACTCACAGTAACGACCAGGTGGACGATAGATAATAACAAATAAAACTGGGTTTTGGGACTTCCAATTTGGATGGACAGGACTAAGAGACAAGCTTTCAAATGAATTAAAGCTCTGTCTGGGTTTTGGATTAATTAATAAGCTGGAATGGAAGATTGCTGCTAATCCTCCACCCCGGCCCGTGCTACGAGCATTCTGACAGTTAGTGTGACTCGGGGGTGTTGACTCATTTAAACTAACATATTCATCCTGCTGTAACCAGGTTTCTGTTAGGCAGAATAAATCAATATGTTGATCAATTATTATATCATTTACCAACAGGGACTTAGAAGAGAGAGACCTAATGTTTAATAGACCACATTTAACTGTTTTAGTCTGTGGTGCAGTTGAAGGTGCTATATTATTTTTTCTTTTTGAATTTTTATGCTTAAATAGATTTTTGCTGGTTATTGGTAGTCTGGGAGCAGGCACCGTCTCTACGGGGATGGGGTAATGAGGGGATGGCAGGGGGAGAGAAGCTGCAGAGAGGTGTGTAAGACTACACACCTCTACACACAAAAGACTGTTAAAGTATTTCAAAAACCACAGCTAAAGATTATAGAATATTTTAAAAATCAGGGTAAAATATCAATAACATACCTTACAGTAAAAAGCCATACATTCTTGTGTAAATTCCTGTAATTCCACTCAAAGCCACAATGTCTTTTTTCCCTTGAAAAAAGTCTACATTAATTAAAAACTAATTTACATTGTTGTGTAAATTCATGTAGCCTAAATTCATTCAAAGCCGCAATGTCTTTTTTTCAATGAAAGAAAGTCTAGATTAATGAAAGAAAAAAAGGCACATAATCTTTTTTGAAATTCTGTTTGAACAGCACAATGTTTATTTTCCAGAGAGAGAAAAAAATTCTTACCAGTTCGCTTTTCCCGTTCATCTTTCAGGTGTGTTCATGAAGCCAGCAACCATTCGACGGATTCTTGTCCTTATAAGACTTTTTCAAACCGTCTTTCTCGCCATCTTTGCTCTGTCTGATGTCGCTCCATGACACAGACATGCTGCAAAATTCTTCTTTTAAAAACTTGAAAGTTGTAAAAGTTTGCAATGTCCACATGCTACGTTTAGCTAAGCTTCACACAGGATCCACACAGTGTCACCGCAGCAACCAACCAGCCCTGCTTTACGACAACTGTCGCAACAGCCAGGCTTTGAGTGGCGTTTATTGTCCTCGAAACTCAGAGGATCCGAGGAAACTGATTTGTATCTGTAACACACAGATCAGTGTCCGCGGACTTATAAAACTTGCATGATGCCGTACAAAAAGAAAGCTTTGCGATAAGCATTTTAAAAACTCAGTAACGATCACAATTAAAGAGTACAACACTAACACCCCCGCCCCCCTCCCCATGATGAAATCTGTGGAATCCCGCGGATTCATGGAGTTTTCACAGCCCTGGTATATTAATAATAATACTGACCGTATTAATATTCACAATAAAAATAATAACAATAGCGTGTATATGATAATACATAAATACATTAAGACAATAAATTTACATTACAAATTACGTCATTAACATGAAATAAAACGGTTGAGTTCATCCTCAAAAATGTTTTGAGGTCTAAGGTTTTAAAAACATTCTGGATTCGCATGCCATTCTAACTCATTATAGAAACTTTGCATAACTTATTCCTGAAAAGTGTTAGCTACCTATTTTATAAACACTACCCAATCTAGAGCCCGTGGATCCCCATGGACAACACACAAGTATTATCTTAAACTGAGATGTCTGAATGTTAATTTAAGGGATGTAAATACATTCAGAATGATAAATACCTCTTTTTCTTAAAATCTTAATATCCAAAGTTTGTAGAAATGGTAAAAGTGATTGTGGTAAATAAGAGTTTAAATTTATTTTTGAGTACATTAGCACTGCCACTTGTCACCTTTTCTTCACAACTGGAGGAAGCGCAATATACAGTAGCAGAAATTGCCACTTAGAAGACGTCAGCTGCTTTTGACGGCATAAAGTGCAAAGCATAATTTTCCCATTCTGTCTCATTCTCATCTGCTGTGATAATATAAACAAATTGAGTCATTCATGGAATTCAAACAGGTGCATGTTATTGGCAGGGGTGGAGGCCAAGTTGTAGAGTGCACTTCTTTTCGATGAGGAATTTTCTTTACTCAGAAGTCACCCCTACCCACCCTCCTTATGATATAATATGGAGTTGCATCAGAAGAGGCATCTGCACACATGCATTTAATTTATAGATGATTTACAGCCCTGTGCTAGAATGGTGTGTGCGTCCAGAATGGAATTATCAGTGTCCATTGTTCAGTGTTGTTAGATAATATCCATTGTTTCCCCAAAATTGTATTTTTATTATATTTTATTACTTCTATTTTGTGGACCACAATGGCAATATGACACCTAACTAAACAGTCAAAACCAATTGAACTACAAAAACACAATAAATCAAGAACACTAACAACACTGTTAAACTAATATGAACCACAACAACATTTAATACATTTTCACTGTCATCCATGTATTTTTATTATTAATGTATTTACAATCGTATTATGTATGTACATTGAACTTACTGAACAAAATCACACAAGTACACATGCACTCAGTCACTCAGGGTATTAACATAAAAATGATTTACCACCCCCTGCTGGAATGGCATGTTAGTCCAGAACGTAATTAGCAATGTTTTCTAATATCCATAATTTCTGCAGACATATTAGTCCTATTAATGTTCCGTTTCAGTGGCGTTCTTCCTTGACCCAAAATACATAAGCATACCAAATGGCAAATGTCACCTCTTCCCAGTTTGTCTGTGATCGAAGTTATACGCACACACACACAGAGCTTTTTGTCTTTTCTATATTCTACTGCAAGCAGGTGCTTTTTTGTTTACACACCCATAAACAGACATAGTAGCAGAAGACATCAAATGCTTCTCACTCATGGTAATGGCAATATGACACTTAACTAAACTGTCAAAACCAATTGCAGGTCAACGTCCATTGTTCACTGTTGTTAGATAATATTGCTAATTTCTCTAAAAATATTAGTCCTATTAACTGTCTATTTTCACCGCTTTCATCTTTGAACCAAAATACATAAGCATTCCAAAGGCACACACTGTAGCTGGTATTTTGGCCCATTCCTCCATGCAGATCTCCTCGAGAGAAGTGATGTTTTGGGGCTGTTGCTGGGCAACATGGACTTTCAACTCACTCAACAAATTTTCTAAGGGATTGAGGTCTGGAGACTGGCTAGGCCCCTCCAGGACCTTGAAATGCTTTTTACGGAGCCATTCCTTCATTGCCCGAGAGGTGTGTTTGGGATCATTGTCATGCTGGAAGACCTAGCCATGTTGCATCATCAATGCTCTCACTGATGGAAGGAGGTTTTGGTTTAAAATCTCACGCTACATGGCCATGTTCACTCTTCCCTTAACACGGATCAGACGTCCTGTCCCCTTTGCAGAAAAACAGCCCCAAAGCATGATGTTTCCACACCCATGCTTCACAGTAGGTATGGTGTTCTTGGAATGCAACTCAGCATTCTTATTCCTCCAAACACAACGAGTTGAGTTTTTACCAAAAAGTTCCATTTTGCTTTCATCTGACCACATGGTATTCTCCCAATCCTCTTCTGGATCATCCGTATGCTCTCTGGCAAACTTCAGATGGCCCTGGACACATACTGGCTTAAGCAGGGGGAAACGCCTGGCATTGCAGGATTTGAGTGCCTCTGTGCGTCGTGTGTAGCCTTTGTTACTTTGGTCCCAGCTCTCTGCAGGTCATTTATCAGGTCCCTCTGTGCAGTTCTGGGATTTTTGTTCACCGTTTTCATGATCATTTTGACCCCATGGGATGACATCTTGCGTGGAGCCCCAGATCGAGGGAGATTATCAATGGTTTTGTATGTCTTCCATTTTCTTACAGTTGCTCCCACAGTTGATTTATTCACACCAACCTGCTTGACCTGGTGCACATCTACAATTTTCTTCCTGGTGTCCTTCGACAGCTCTTTGGTCTTGGCCATGGTTGAGTTTGGAGTGTGACTGTTTGAGGCTGTGGACAAGTGTCTTTTATACAGATAACGAGTTCCAACAGATGCCATTAATACAGGTAACAGGTAACTTGTTAAAGAAGTTACAGGTCTGTGAGAGCCAGAAAACTTGCTTATTTGTGGGTGACCAAATACTTAATTTCCACCATAATATTTATATATATAGTGAGAAGGGGATAGGAGTTTGAGCATTTACTTCTTCCTATTGCTTTTCAAGTACTGTTTCTTGGTTGACGTGTTTTTCTTGTGTATTTTTTCTTTTCTTTCTTCAAAATAAGTTAAATTCATCCATTCATGTGCACACGTGTATATTTATTTAAAAAAAATTCCCTCTCACCCCCTGTCGGAGGGTGGTATGTGTGTTCCTCAAGCTGGGTCTTCAGTTGAGGGTTCAGTAGAGGCACTGGGAGTGCACTCTTCCAGACAGAGACCTCTAATTTTGTGCCTAGAATCTGCTGAAGCAACTCTTCTAATTTGTCACTTATAGCTGCTAGTGCTCCTATTACCACTTTGACCACTTTGGACTTTACCTTCCAGTTGGTACTTCTCAGTTTTCTTGTGTTCCTTCTTAATGATGTTGCTGTCAGCTGGAATTGCCACATCTACCACAACTGCAGTCTTCTTTCTCTTGTCAGCTACCATGATGTCTGGTTGGTTGTTCAGCAGCTGTTTGTCTGGCTGAAATTTGAAGTCCTACAGGACCTGTGCTCTGTCGTTCTCAACCACCTTTGGTGGCGTCTCCCATCCGGACTTGAGGACTGCATACATGACACAGATGTTCCAGTACATGATTCTCAACACTTGGTTATGCCTCTCAATGGATACTGTCCCAGCTTGCATCTTGCATGTGCTGGACTGTTTCTGGGGCACATTTGCACAGCCTGCATCTTGGGTCCTGTCGGCTGTAGTAGACCCCTGCCTCTGTGGATCAAAATTCAACACACATACCCCATAATGGCAATGTGAAAAAAAAGGGTTTTTGAGATTGTTTCAAATTTATTAAAAATAAAAAAACTAAGAAATCATATGTGCATAAGTATTTACACCCTTTGCCATGAGGTCAGGTGCATCTTGTTTCCATGATCATCCTTGAGATGTGTCTACAACTTATTTGGAGTCCACCTGGGTTAAATTCAGTTGTTTGTACATGATTTGGAAAGTCACATATCTGTCTACATAGAAGGTCCCACAGTTGACAGTGCACGTCAGATCACAAACCAAGCTTGAACTCAAATTAATTGTCTGTAGACTTCCGAGACAGGATTGTTATGAGACATCTGTGGAAGTGTACAGAAACATTTCTGCTGCTTTGAAGGTCCCAAATAGCACAGTGGCCTCCATCTTCCATCAGTGCAAGAAGTTTTGATCCACGAGGACTCTTCCCAGAGCTGGCCACCCATCTACAACCCCATTTCCAATGAAGCTGGGACATTGTGTGAAATGTAAAGAAAAACAGAATAAAATGATTTACAATAATTCCTCTTCAACCTATATTCAATTGAATGCACCACAATGACAACATATTTAATGTTCAAACTGATATACTTTATTGTTTTTGTGCAAATATTTGCTCGTTTTGAAATGGATGCCTGCAACATGTTTCAAAAGCTGGGACAGTGGTATGTTTACCACTGTGTTACAACACCTTTCCTTCTAACAACACACAATAAGTGTTTTGAAACTGAGGACAAGAATTATGAGTGTAATGATTCATAAGCAAAGATGGGGCGAGGATCACCACTTTGTGAACAACTGCATGAAAAAAATGGTCCAACAGTTTAAGAACAATGTTTCTCAACGTTCAATTGCAAGGAATTTAGGGATTCCATCATCTACAGTCCATAATATAATCAGAAGATTCAGAGAATCTGGAGAACTTTCTACACGTAAGCAGCAAGGCTGAAAACCAACATTGAATGCCTGTGACCTTCGATCCCTCAGGCGGCACTGCATTAAAAACCGACATCATTGTGTAAAGGATCTTATCGCATGGGCTCAGGAACACTTCAGAAAACCATTGTTAGTTAACACAGTTCATTGCTACATCTACAAGTGCAAGTTAAAACTCTACCATGCAAAGCGGAAGACACACGAGGTCTGTTAGAAAAGTCTCCGACCTTTATATTTTTTTCAAAAACCATATGGATTTGAATCACGTGTGATTGCGCAGTGAGCCGAGAGCGGAGCAGCAGAGCAGACGGTTGGCATTGTCCAGACAGCTACACAGGTCGCGACAGACCACGGCTGCGCTCGGAGTCCGCCGGCCAGGTCCACGGCCGTATCGGTGTTTCCATTCAGGCTCGCCGCGCATTAACAGCCTGCGACCCGCCAGAGGCTGGGATCTGGGAAGCCACAGGCTAAGATAAGCCAGCTTAGCCTTGCCCCAGCTAGTGGGAGGCCCCAGCCAGGACCACGGCTTGTTGGCAGACGCTAACGGCCTCTAGGCCCACCGGAGGAGACATCCAGGACCATGGCTGTGTAAGTGTATCATGCCACCTAAAAAGGTAATAAGTGGAGAATAACTTGAGACAGTCTCTGAACTTTATGTCAGAAGAGCTGAGTGGTGTGGTTAAAAAACAGAATGAATTACTGGGTTTGTTGAAGGAGGTATGTGAGCTGAGGAAAATGCTGCAGGAAAAAGACAACAAAATTAGATTTTTGGAAAAACGGGTGGACGAGCTGGAACAGTACTCTAGAAAGGATGACGTTATTGTAACAGGATTGAACACTAAACATCAATCATATGCCAGGGTAGTTACTAACAGTGCTGGAACTTTGGAAGAAACACAGGAAGAAACACATTTCCTGGAGCAACAGATCATCATTTTTTTTCGTCAAAGGACATCCACATTAATAACAGTGACATTGCAGACTGTCACTCATTACCCAAGAAGGATAACAAGGCCAAACCGACCACTATCATCAAGTTTGCAAACAGGAAAATTCAATCAATCAAGTTTATTTCTAGAGCCCTTTACAACACTCAAAGTGACCAAAGTGCTTTACAACAAAATTTAAAAACAAAACATGGTAAAAACAAATATCCAGCAGTAAAACCATTACAAAAAGAATTAAATAAAATATGCATAAAAACATTTAATAACATAAAATAAAGCGCCATCATGCTACTGAGTGTTAAAAGCCAGATTCTTAAAATTAAGAATGATTTGTTGAGGCAGGGCAGGAAACTGAGAGGAACAAATGTGTACATTAATGAACACTTGACAAAGAAAAATGCTGATATAGCAAGAGAAGCTAGAATCGTCCGGAAGCATCAGAAAATTCAGGCAACGTGGACAAGAAATTGCAAAGTGATGATTAAGTTAAATGGAGCACCAGAAGAAGCTAAAGTTATAGTGATAAGAGAACTTTCGGATCTGGAAAGGTTTAAATGATGGGTATTTGGTTTAATAGTGATTATGTCTGTGTTGTTAAAGGAACATGGGTAGGATTAATTGGGGCAATGAATTCCATGGTATGCTTACGTTATGTTTACACTATGCTGGAGTCTGATTGTTAATTGTGTTTGTATTTTATGATGACAGCTGATCCTTTTGAATTTACGTTGGTAGAAGAATTACAACCTTTTCGGTATACGGAACATCATATTCAAGATTGGGAATATGAGATAGACCCGGATAATCATTTTTATTCCTCTGTAAATAATAATTGCCAGTACTATACTGAGGAACAGTACAATAAGTGCACTATATGGGAAGGGAAGTTCTCAATGATCCACTTTAATAGTAGGAGTTTGTACAAGAATTTTGGGAACATTAAAGACTATTTAAAACAATTCTGCCAACCTTTTACTATAATTGCTATAACGGAAACTTGGCTTGCTGATGATGATGTTTCAAATTATGAATTGAAGGGTTATGAATTTAATCATTTGAATAGAGATAATAGAGGTGGCGGAGTAGCATTGTATGTTGATAAAAGGCTTAATTATAAAATCAATGATCAAGTAACAATGGCCGTAGAAAATCTTTTGGAATGTATCACAATTGAAATGTTGAAATGTTTGGGAATAAGTAAAAATATAATTATTAGTAGTATTTATAGAGCTCCTGGCTCAAAAATTGAAGAATTTCAAAATTGGGTTGATAAATATTTTTCACAGATGGGTAATAAGCGAGTATTTGTCTGTGGAGATATAAATATTGATCTTTTAAATCCACATCAAAATAAAGGGACAGATGATTTCATTAATACCTTGTACACCTTAAATTTATATCCAAAAATTACTAGGCCTTCAAGAATAACTTCTCAGTCAGCTACCCTTATTGATAATATTTTTACAAACGATATTAATACAAAAACAATAAGTGGTTTATTGATCAATGATATCAGTGACCACTTACCAATTTTTATAGTAACAGAGCTGAATTTGAATACTAAATGGAAGGAGAAAATACAATATCGAAAGCGGCTGCAATCTGAAGAAGCTATTACCGCCCTAAAAAATGATTTATGTCTGCAGGATTGGAATTCCATTTATACGGAGAATGATGCTAATTTAGCATATGTTAAATTTGAAAAGATATTTCTTGATGTATATAACAAAAATTGTCCAGTTCTACATTGCAGCTTAAATAGTAAGTATAATGTCCATCCATGGATAACAAAGGGACTGCAAAGGGCATGTAAGAAGAAAAATATGTTATATAGAGAGTTCATCAGAAGTAAATCAAGAGAGGCTGAGATTAAATATAAGTGCTATAAAAATAAATTAACAACCATTATGCGGAATTGTAAAAAAATCATACTATGGCAAAATTCTAAATGATAATCAAAATAATATAAAGGAAACATGGAAAATACTGAATAGTATTTTAAGAAATAAACCCAAATCAAAGAATTACCCATCTTACTTTACTTGTAACAATAAAGATGAATATGACATGAACCAAGTAGTGAATAGTTTTAATAAATTTTATGTTAATGTTGGGCCAGATTTAGCAGCTGACATTCCACATACTACATGGGAAAACCAGCAATTAATTGAGAGAAATCCATATACTATGTTTCTTGGCCCAGTTGATGAAAGAAATTATTATGATAGTCAGCACATGTAAAAGTAAAAAGTCAACTGATCATAATGATGTACATATGGCTTTAGTAAAGCAGATAATTCCAGAAATTGTTAAACCATTAGCATATATATTTAATAAATCATTTCAAACGGGAATTGTTCCAAATGGTATGAAAGTGGCAAAGGTGATACCTCTATTTAAATCTGGTGACAAACATCTTTTTAATAACTACAGGCCTGTGTCTATATTGTCACAGTTCTCTAAGATACTGGAAAAACTTTACAATAACAGACTGGATAGATTTACTGAACTTCACAACTTGCTTGATGACAGTCAATATGAGTTCAGAGCGAAAAGGTCCAAGGCTTTGGCTTTGTGCAATGCATTCGAAGAGATTAATAAACATGTGGACCAAAGGGAATTAGTAATAGGTCTATTTGTTGACTTAAAAAAGGCTTTTGATACAATCAATCATAACATATTTAAAAAGTTGGAACTTTATGGGATTAGAGGAGTGGCTCTGAACTGGATTAAAAGTTATTTGCAAAACCGGAAGCAGTTTGTTAAAATCGGGGACTGCAATTCTACATATCTGGACATTGTTTGTGGGGTTCCCCAGGGCTCTGTGCTGGGACCAAAATTATTTATTTTATATTAATGATTTATGTAAAGTTTCCATTGTGTTTAAAGCAGTTCTCTTTGCTGATGACACAAACTTGTTTTGTTCTGGAGAGAATTTGCAGTGATTATTGTTTGAGTGTCGAAATTATAAAGCTGAAGAGTTGGTTTGACATGAACAAATTGTCATTAAATTGGTCAAAAACCAAAATGATGTTATTTGGAAATTATAAATTGGATGTACAAATACAGTTAAATATACCTGGGGTAAATCTAGATTGTGTCAAGGAAAATAAGTTTTTAGGTGTGATTATTGATGATAAAATTAACTGGAGAGCTCATATTCATCATATTCAAAAGAAAGTCTCTAAAAGTATTGCAATATTGAATAAGGCAAAGTACACTTTAGATGGTAAATCACTACATACTTTGTATTGTACATTGATTGCACCTTATTTGACATACTGTGCGGAGGTTTGGGGTAATAACTATAAAACTACTTTACAATCATTATTCATCCTTCAAAAAAGAGCATTAAGAATAATTCATAATTCAGGGTTTCGGAATCATACCAATCCGTTATTTATTAAATCAAAGATATTAAAACTTTATGATATGATTACATTTAAGACTGTTCAACTGATGCATAAAGCAAGAAATAAACAATTACCTCTCAGAATTCAAGAATATTTTACATTGAGAGAGGGAAGGTATAATTTAAGGGGTACGTTTTATTTTAAAATTGCGGGCCCTAGGAGGACTAGGAGGTGCTTTTGTGTTTCCATTTGTGGCCCAAAAAAATGGAATAAATTACCAGAGAAACTTAAGCAATGTCCAGATATTAACCGGTTCAAACATTTATACAAACAAATGGTATTTGGTAGATATGTATTAGATTATTAGGATTGAGTTGTGTTATATGTAGAGGCTGTTGTACTGGAACCTTCATTTTTTTTTCTTTTTTTTTTATGAGTTGTCTGGAGAAATATTTTACTTCTTTTACGTATCTGTAACTAGGTGCTGTTGTGTTCAGATTGTGTTGGGTATAAATGTCTATGAACAGGCATATATGCCTGATGATTTTATAAAATAGGGTAGGCGTGGATAAGTGTTGCTTCTGCCTACACCTTTAGGCACCATGTATTTGATTTATTTTCTTAGATTTCTTTTGTTTTTGACTTTTCTGTTATGAGTTTGGTCATATGAGTGAATTTTTGTTATGCTTGGGTGTCTAATAATAAATAAATAAAAATTGCATCAGCCAAGCTTGAACCTTCGTGCGCATGCGTGAGTTTTTTCCACGCCTCTCGGTTGCGTCATTTGCCTGTGAGCAGGCTTTGTGTGAGCAGTGGTCCACCCCTCTTGTCGGATTTTTATTGCAAATAAATGTCTGAACGATTTGGAGCTTTGCTGCATCAATTTTTTCCAGAAACTGTGAGAGACCTCCAGGTGGTAACCATTCGGAAAATTCAAATGGCTTTGAGGGACGATTTTATGGGGATTGCACAGATTAAGGAGTGCTCCAGCCGGTTTAAAGACCACCCACAGCTGCTGAGAGCGCACCACGCTCCGAGCGCCGATCGACAGGCTGACACCCCGCTGAAACAACCAGATCTTTTCCAACGTGAAGGCTTTGTTGATCTGGGACGTCGTCTGACTTACACAAAAATGGCAGGAGACGTGGACATCAGTACTTTTTCGGCACATTCCACTGTTACAGGAGTTTTTTTCATGGAAAGAAAAGTGGACGGATCCGCCACCGTGCCGCTCATGCCGCTGCAGTGAAGCATGGTGGAGGCAGCATCATACTCGGGCAAACTCGGGCACTCAAATTGAATAGTGTGTTATTTGCAAAAAAATACATTTATTTTCAACATTTTTATTCTTATTGTCTGGACAAAATGTCATTAAAATGTCTTAAAAAGTTGACCTTTACTCAAACAGGGGTTGGCCCTTTCGACCCCTCGTCCTTCTGAATATGCACCTGTACTGTCTCTGTAAACAGGAGGAAAACAGCCATAGCAATGAGGAAAAACTTTGATTTGTTGTGGAAATGCTTACCTGATTGGCTGGTAAGCAGATGGACAGTGCATGTGTTCACATGCACTGTCCATCAGAATCAGACTTGGTACTTGGCACTTGGGCAATAAAGTGGACTTTTCTAATAACTTCCTGATTTATATTCAAATGAAGCAAACCCTCTAAGAAAACAAATGCAAAAACCAAATTCCCTTGAGGAACTGGCAATTTATGTTCAGAGCCGTAAATGTTGAATTTCACACCTCAGCATGGGGATGTTGTATGTTATCCGCCGATATTTCTTTGTTCCATCGTCAGGCTGGAAAGGTGTAAGAGAGCCGCTGTTTAACAGAGTGTAGCTGTTGCAGTGATTACTCTGTTTAGCAGGTGATTGATGAGAAACACTGCTGGAAATGTCACTTGCCCAACTAATATATTTTCACCAAGGGAACAAAGGAGAGGTGGTGTTACATTTTAATACATTACCAGGAGGGTGCAGAACTGAAATGGAACTTTTAATGGTTTCATTCAGGTGCCATATGTGTTGGCAATATTTTTTTTTTGTATTCTTTTTTGTGCTGCACTTTTTTGTGCTGTTGAGAGTTCCGTACAGTCCTAATTCATTGCTGATTTATTGTTTACTGCGTAGCTTGTGATTCTGCAACACCTAATTCATTAGGCTCTGTTGTATCCCATGGCACTCTCTGTGTTTGAGAACAAAGTGAACTCCGTCCTCTGATTGCGCTCTGTCACTTGATGATTATTCGGAATTATTGTCGGAAACATCACTGACTGCCTTAAAAGGAAAATTCAGCATCCACAGTTGTCATACAGGATTCAAATACTGTTCTCATTAGATTCAACAGTAAAGTCTGTATGTGAGAAATTATAAAACATATTGCTCTCAAAGCAGTAATTGCAAAAAAAAAAAAAAAAAAAGACTCATTGTTATATTGTGGGAATGCCCGCAGCTGCTGTATGAACCATATGGATATGTCCACCGTGTCTGTCTGTCGTTGTTGGTGCTAAAACTCATGATCAAATGTTGTGGTTGGTGAGGAAGACAGAAGAAGCACTTTGGGGACAGTAGGACAAAAGTGGACACAGTTACCTCTGAGGCATGCACTGCAGTGTCCTTAAGGCAGGAATCAACTTGTTGTCAGCACCCAAGAACTCCCTGGAGCTACTGAATAGGAGAAAACAGATTATCTGGAAAAAGCAAGGTTTTATTTTATCATTTTATCTCATTCAAAACATATCATGTCACAATAATCTGATGAAAATTATGATTGTCCTCCTCTCTCTTAGTTGTCATGTTAAATTAATCTGAGAACAGATAGTTTCATGTTCACTGGAAGCAACTGACCAAGATATCAAGGCTGAGATAAGTGATAGTCTTCACTTTCGCCCCAAATTTTTTGTTCATCTGGTGAAGCGACTGAACCTACAATCCCCTGGTCACAAGGTTGTGTCTCATACTTTAAGCCACCACTTTTGCAAAAAAAAGAAAGCAGAGCATGTTACTGTTCAATCTTCATCACAGTTGACTGGCATTGAATTACTCTTCAGGTAGGTACATGTCATATTCAGTTTGCAGGATACTGACAGAATCATCATTATGTCTGAGCATCTTTGTTCCCAGAAAGGATATGTTTTTGACAGGTCTGTTTCTTGCACATCTAAGGCAAATGTCAGGTGGTGCATAATCTCACCACATCCACCACACCATTTTGATTATTGATCAGCAACCACTTAGGCAGAATGCTGGCCCAACCCCACTTACTGAAAGTAGGCATCTATCTTGAAGTCCCCTTGAAGTGTTATCCCATCCCATCCCATTCATTCATTTTTTTCATACCCAGTTACTCCAATTAAGGGTCACAGGACAGGTAGACTGGAGCCTGTCCCAACAGTCAAAAGGTCTCATCCTCTCCAGGGAGAGTCAAATAGTCTCATCAGCTTCTTACTACAGTACCACTGGTCTTTGGATAGCAGGGACTGTATATGAGTAATTTCTTCTTTTTCTTCATGGGGGACTCCTGAACAATGAGGATCACAAACAAAACCCATAAACTAATGTTTAACATGTCAACAGTAGACAAGTCTATAGAACTATTCTTATTCCAGGATTCATAACGGTCAACTTCACACAAATTAATGTTCACTGTGATTATAGTAGAAGTACAAAAGGCAAGTCTACAGGCTCTGAGGTCCACTGGTCTTGATGCTTATCTTTGGATTCTGCAGTGTGAAGTGGGTAATGTCTACAAATTCAGAGGTGTAGAAGTCAATCAGAAGTCAATCTGCCTCAGGTTGTTTCCCCAACCAACGGTGGTACCAATTTACAGCTAGGTGGACTGGACAATGCAGATGAAGTGTCTTGTCCAAGGACACAGGCAGCATAATCACAAATGAAATTCTAGGTTTACTAGCCCTACTCCTTATCCCTGTAAGGGATAAGGAAAAATAAGGAGTAGGAGTATCTGCTCTACATTATAGTAGGAGCTGCAGTAGAACTCTGTTTTGATGGCTGCTTTCATACCTACTGTACCCTGTTTTGTTTGGACTTGTGAAATTTTCAGGCTATTCTGAGAGGTGTGAAAGATGCAACAGGACCTTGGTCAGAATGACACAAGATTTTCTTTTGTGGGTTTTTTTTTTTTTTTCGGTCTGACCAGAAGAGTCAGACTGGGTCTCTTTTTCTTTCTTTCTTCTTTTTTTGAAGTATTATTTCAGTTTGTTTGTTGTGTGAAATCATTGTTGTGAATGATTTTGGTTTGTGGATCAATTCCAGGGAGTAGGCGGTCATCAGTCACCTCAATGGTCTCTCCCAAAACTGAATTTCTGTGGTTTACTGGATTATTTGCATTCTTCTCTTCCTTTCCTGTCAATGATGACACAATTTTCTCACAACGGGGTTGTTTATTTGGCAAATGGAAGCAAATCTTGTGTATTTCATGTCACATTGTTGCTGCTTGAGATATTACCACAAGACTATACATGTTGTCATGTAATTATAAATTGCAAGTGCAGGGAGCTACAGCTCACATGGGTGAGGATGGCGAGTGTATATTTACATTGTTTCTATAAACACGACGATACAGCAGTGATCGGGCTCATTAGCCAAGGGATGAGACAGCGTACAGGCGAGAAGTGGAGAACCTGACACTGTGATGTGGATTCAACAACCTCATCCTCAACACCCAGAAGACCAAGGAGATAGTTGTTGACTTCTGCAGGTCAGCCCCCACCACCCCCTCCCCACTCTACATCAACAGAGCAGCAGTGGAGATCATCTCCTCCATCGGGTATCTTGGAGTCCACCTCTCCAACACTCTCACCTGGCACACCAACACCACAGCTGTCATCAAGCAAGCCCACCAACGTCTCTATTTTTGGAGGAAACTGGGAAGGGCCGGACTGAATGCCGAGGTCCTCAGGGCCTTCTACAGCTGTGCAGTGGAGAGTGTCCTGTCCTGCTGCCTCCCTGTGTGGTATGGTGGCTGCACGGTGGCAGAGAAGAAAGCGATGCAGCAGGTGGTGAAGTCTGCACAGATGACCATCGGATGCAGCTTACCACCCATTGGGACATCTACATCTCCAGATGTAGAGACAAAGCCACCTGCATCCTCCAAGACTCCACCCACCCTGCGCACAGTCTGTTCACACCCCTTCCTTCTGGAAGGAGGCTGTGCAGTATCCGGGCAAAAACATCCAGACTGAAAAACAGCTTCTACCCGAACGCTGTCAGACTATTGAACAGTTCAACATCCACCACCAAACTGTGAACATTGCACTAACATGCACATTGTCACCTTCTTAATACTCTAACGCTGCTGCTACTGCTGACCCTGTGCCTTGTATATATATTCTATGGCCACAGGGGTGCACATATTGTACATTGCAAAAGTTTATATTGCAAAAAAAAAAAAAATTGTCACAGTTAACTACACCAAGACCTGGAGAAACTGCATTTCGTTCTCCCTGTAAGGGTCGAGTGACAATAAAAGTGAGTCTGAGTCTAAATCAAACCAACTTTGGTGCCATCTTCAGTTTCAGTTTTCAACTTTATTTGTATAGTGGCAAATCACAGAACAAGTCATCATAAGGCACTTCACAAGGGGAAGGTCCAAATCAGCAAACCAGACACAATGTGGTGGCCGCAGTCCTCAGGCCACTCCAAACAATAAAACATGAAGAAAAAAACATTATTTTTGTGCCAAAATAAAACAAATAAGTCACATCAGCTATGTAATAATGATAACAAATTAGTCTTTAAGAAATACCTTAATAATCTCACAGTATCCGACTGACTTATCTCATTGAGCAAGCTGTTCCACAACCAAGGTGCACAACAACAAAAGTTTGTCATCATTAGAATTTTTTGTTGCAAAACTCAAGTAAGGTCAGATTTAGTTTGGAAGCATACACCAGTACCCCAGGTCACTGCATCAGCTATTTCAATGAAGTTCTCCAATTCCCAGATAGCAACCACCCAGGTAGATCCATTTCTCAAAAGCAGACATCTATCAGCTACAGCCAAATGAAATGTGGGTGTCTCCTTGGCATCCTCAAGACTGTGGCACCTGTGTGCCGGATCATGTAAAATGGACAGTAAAAGATATAACAATGCATCTTTGAATTGGATAAATTGTCCACAAAATAAGCAATAGTATTTCAACTGATTCAGAATCACAATAGCCTTCATTCGCCATTGGATACAAGAATACGAGGAATTTGACTCCGGTTTGAACTGTACTCTCTCTGTACGAGCATGTATAAATATACACTAAACACTGAATAATTCACAATAAAAAAGTGCAAATAAAATTGTGCAAATTAAATGTGCACGAAAAATTTGTTCAAAGGAGAAACAGACAAACAGACTGAAGTTGTACATGAGGTGATGAATTAGTGAGTTTTATGGCAGGTTAAGTTGTTCATCAGTGTGATGGCCTGTGGAAAGAAACTGTCCCTGTGTCTGGTTGTTTTGACGTACAGAGCTCTGTAATGCTTCTGTGAAGGCTCTCAGTTGTCCATGTGGTTTCCATAGTAACTAAGTAAGTAATCTTGAATTTTTGACTGGACTGGGTTGCTTGACGCGATGATGGTTCACTTCTAATCGCAGAAGCTTCCTCAGCTAAATTTCTTGCTCTGGTAGTCTGACTTCTGTCTTGACTCTTGCAGAGAAGAACAAACAGAAGCCAGCAAAAGCTGGACTTTTAAACCTAACAAGACCCTTCCTATTGAGAGACAGACTGCTATTGGCAGTGACTAACAATTGTTCTAATTAGCACCTGTTGTACTCTAGTTAGCACCCTGCTAATGACAGGGCAGCTGTCCCTCCTAATGATGGGACTGACGCCTCTCCTGACGCCTCTCCTGATAACTCTCCTGATGATGTGAATGACTCATTACCATGAACAAAAGAGTGAAACTGCTGTGAACTGAGTACCCCATTGTAAACAGGGGATAAAGCGTTTCTCAGACCCCTCCCCAGTTAAGGCTAGGTTTCAGCTGTTTCACATACAAAGCTTCCTTCACTCCTCTCTCAAACCAGTTCTTTTCTCTGGCTAAGATTTTAACTTTCTTGTCCTCAAATGTGTGGTTAGTGTCTTTAAGGTGGAGATGAACTTCAGACTGAGGGCGGCCGGAACCCTCTCTGCAGTGCCCGGTATAGCCTTTTGTGCAACGGCTGCTTCGTCTCACCTATGTAGTGTTTGTTACAGTTTTCCTGACATCTGATAGAATACACCACATTACTCTGTTTGTAACTAGGGATCCTGTCCTTAGAGTGAACTAATTTCCTTCTCAAGGTGTTAACAGGTTTAAAGTAAACTGGGATTTTGTGCTGTCTGAAGATCCTCTGTAGTTTTTCCCCTACTCCTGCTAAATAAGGGAGAGACACTCTTCTTCTTAGCTCTGTCTCCTGTCTGTCTGGCCTCTTTTTTCTTTGGGACTTCTGCACTTTATCCAGGGACCAACGTGGGTAGCCACATACTGTGAGGGCTTTCCGGACATGTTGTTGTTCTTTAGCCCTTCCCTCTGTTGTTGTGGGCACCTGTAGGGCTCTGTGTTGAAGGGTTCTGATCACCCCGACCTTGTGTTCAAGGGGGTGGTTTGAGCCAAAGAACAGATATTGGTCAGTGTGAGTGGGTTTGCAGTTCATCAGTCTGCAGTTCAGGAGGAGTTTAAACAGTGTGCATCCAGGGAGTAAGGGGTCTGCAGATGTTATCAGCACGCTTCCTGGTCCTGGACCGGTATAAGTCCTGGATGGAGGGAAGGCTGGCTCTTAGGATTTTTGTCTCTAGACCTGACAGTTCATTGAAGTCTGTGCCTATTTTTGGAGGCACAGGGAAACCAAATAGAGATTTTAGATGCACAGGACAGATGGGATGATGGATATGTAGAAGATGATGAGCAGTTCCTGGGGCAGGTTAAACTTCCTGAGCTGTGTGAGGAAATACATCCTCTGCTATGCCTTTTTCCTGATGGAGTCGATGTGGGAGGTCCACTTCAGATACCAAGAGATGGTGGATCCTCGGAACTGGAAAGTGTCCATAGTAGACACAGTGTTGTTAAAGATGGGGCGGGGGGGTGGTGATGTGGGGTTTCTCTTTATGTTCCACTCGTTCAAATTCAAAGGCTTTTTTAGACATATTGTCAAACAAAATTCATTTTGAGAGCCCAGCTGCAGACATAGTTGGCACTCATAAGGTGATACACCCTTTTAAAATAGTTAAGGTGTTGAGGGTCCATCATTTGGGCCATGGCCATTGGCCAGATTTGGCAATGAGCCCCATTAGTGTTTGGTGAGAGTTATTATGTACAGTGTGTCAGTGAAGCTAATAATACACTTACACCAAGAAGGAGTAGCAGTCCTGGGAGTCCATTTAGCTTTGGGGTTTTGGAACCTTTCCAAAAGCAACAACTCCAGGCACATCAAGAAATCACAAATTAAAGGAGTATTGTGATTGCTGTTTGTTCATATGCGAACATCATGGGAATGGAGAAGAGGTGCTAATGGTTTATAGATTGCCCCTGTTGAGAGATGTCTTAGTGCAGGGCATCAGCAGGCCATGGTGCCGGAGGGATTTGTTCAGAGACAAAATGCTTGATGGTGCACATGAAGATGTCATATATTCCCAACATTTCTACAATTACATTGAGTGTGAAAACATAAATTTATAAACAACACCCAGTCTGCAATTCCAGTTTGGCATCAATGTTTGATTTTACATCCAACCCCTGACGTTAAGCACTCTGCCAAACTTTTAATCCCGGTAATGATTAATTTTTTTCGACAACTTTCAAATACTCACATCTGCCCAAAACCCTGTTTGGGGTGCACACTGCAACATTTGATCTGGTTCCACTTGGTTTTGACTTCACAGCCCCCAAGACACCAAACAAGAATTCCCCCCCCCCCCCCCCCCCCCTCTCACTCACCAGGGATGAGAAGTAAAATTTGACAAACTGGTGTTCCACTCTGAGCAGGTGGCAAGTACTGTGTAGATGTGTCACTTTGGTTGTTTTTCCGATTGTCAGGGCAGTACAGCGTAAGGTCTTTTTCCATGATGTGTCCTGAAGAAACGGTTTCCAGAAACTTCATAAAGAGGCACAAACAAATGAAAATTAAATCAGCTGGAAGAAGTGCAGGTTGTGAAATGTCACAGGATTACTGTCAAATCCATTTCAATGTTTATTTTCTACTCTCTGCATATTGATCCCTGACACTTCACACATGGCTGCAGGAGTCAGATAATCCACCATTTCAGTGTTAAAAGTAAATTAGTTTGTAGTTTTATCTGTATTATATTTTTGGGGCATGTGAATTTAACAGCAGATTACAGCCACTTAAAAATAAAATGTGAATCTCCTAATGACCTTAACACAGTCATCTCCAAACAACATGTGCTGTTGATAGACCTCACAGAAGTAGGAACACCGCAATAGTTTGTGCTGACTTTGTGAATGTTTTTTTTTTTTTTTTTTTAATTATCTGTTTATTATTGGAACTCATTCAAAATGCCCCATACGCAAGTTGATTGGTTGACAAGTGGTGGCTGTTAGAGAAGAGAGGATGGTGAATGTTGTATCTTAATGACATTAGATTATGATGGAAGTAGTTGTTTGTTTATTTTTATGCTGTGATTATCCAACCGTATAACGGGACCTCGGCCTGAGAGCAAAAGCCCTATTATCACTTTCATGGATTTACATCCCAGAAACAACTATAGCATGCCATAACCTTATCACAACCTCGACACTCCAGAAAAAAAGAAACAAAATCCTGAGGACTCATTTACAACCATTGCGTACTCACAAAACATGTCCAAAAAGATGTGCATGATCATTTTAATGCATATGTTGCGATTTCTAAAAAACAAAATGGCAAAATATTTGCAGATGTACACAAACTATGATTCAAGCATGAAACATTATGGAAAGGGTTAAAATGTGAGTGGCAGCATGATATGTATAATGACGTGTGTGAGTGAGTCATAACACATACATTTGATTCCACTTAATAACACACTTCATGTATTTTACCATAAATAGAAAAAAAATGAATTGTTGGATCCACACGACCCGATCCCGGATAAGCGGTTGAAGATGAGTGAGAGAGTGAATTGTTAGATGTAACGTGAGTGTTAATTATTCCAGATAATCTGTTCAGTTATTAAACATATAGGCAAACTCAGATGTTACCCATATGTTTAATATGTCATCAACACATTGCAGCTGCTGAAATGTAAATATATAAGTGGTGGACATGACTGGTCCTGCTTACTATAGTGAAATTAAAGAAATTCTTTCCCTCCTGCATTTTTACATTAAAATTGGGCACACATTGTTTTCACTGCTCAAATTTGATTAGGATAGGTTTTATTTCAATAAAGAAAGCAACACAATTACATCACAACATTGCAAAAGATTATGGGATAAATGCAACGATAAATCAATAAATAAATGTCAATGCCCCCGCCATAGACTGGCAGCCTGTCCAGGGTATATGTACCGTACCTCACATCCTGTGACTGCAAGGATAGACCCCGTCCCAAATGAACTTTGATTGCAGTAAGTGGGCACAGAAACTGAAACAATCGATTAATTGTCTGGATAGTTTCCTGCTGGTTCTTCTGGTAAGACATACACTCAACAAAAATATAAACGCAACACTTTTGGTTTTGCTCCCATTTTGTATGAGATGAACTCAAAGATCTAAAACTTTTTCTATATATATATATATATATATATATATATATCATGGAAATGTATAACCGGGGATACAAAATGCAACACATGCACTATGCACAATTTCTCCAATCACAGCCACAGAAGCCCATAAATTCATCGGGACGCAGCCGACGCGGTGCGGCGGCACAAGAAAAACACCTCCGTGTTGATAACCATTTTTAAAATCCAGGTGGCTTTTGATGGCTTTCAGTGGAGTGAGTATATGAGAAATTGTTTAACAGCAGGACATGTTCCAACTTGTCCTTAAGGCTTCCAACGGAGGTGTTTTTCCTGTGGCGGAGCGTCGCGGCGGCTGCGAGCCGACGCTGCAATCCGTCCGCACGTCTTTCATTAAAAAAATCTCCTTTAACAGTGGAATATCCGGATAAAATGCTGAAACCGACTTCTTCTGAAACTTATCTGTTCTCTCACGACGTCCTGGATCAATAGAGCCTGAAATGTGGAGGTTTTCAGCTTGAACAGGCTGACGACGGCGGCTGAGAGCGCTGAGCGACGTCTCGCACTGTGGGAAGTCCTTAAAGCGACAGAATCACCTCAAAATCTCTCATCAGCCG
Organism: Thalassophryne amazonica; assembly: GCF_902500255.1. Classification (NCBI taxonomy): domain Eukaryota; kingdom Metazoa; phylum Chordata; class Actinopteri; order Batrachoidiformes; family Batrachoididae; genus Thalassophryne; species Thalassophryne amazonica. The sequence continues at coordinate 84,019,787 of NC_047104.1, forward strand.
TTAAAATTTTCACTGAAAACCAGCTTAATTTTTCGAACCGTGTCCACTTCGATGTGTCTCACAGGTTTAGAAAAAATTTTGATCAAACAACGCGCCAGTCTCTCAGCAACTTCTCAGACAAAGGAATTCCGACGAGGGGCTGGACGACTCCTCCCACAAGGAGTGCTCACAGGCGAATGACGTCACCGACAGGCGTGTAAAAACTCACGCATGCGCACGAGGGTTCAAGCATGTCTGACGTAAAAACATATGAATGAAATCCATATAGTTTTTGAAAAAAATAAAAAGGAATTATACTTTATTGACAGCCCTCGTATTTCTGCTGATATGTTACTGAAAGTGGCGTATTTGTCGTACTGTTAGCCTGTCATATGGTCCTGCGGTGCGCTGCTCACTGTCCTGTCAGACAGACGTGACGTTCCGATCGCCTGCTGCATGTCCACATGAACCGGCAGTCCGGTCCAGCTGGAACAGCCTGTCAATGTGCGCGCTCTCCAGCCCGTCGTAGGAGTGATATATGTTTTTATGTATTTCGATGTGAGGCCAAGCATACACATGTGCGTTTCTGTCAAAACATGGTGCGTGTTCTACAGCTCTGATGTCCAGGACATCAGGATGTTGTCAACAGCTGCAACACCCCCGTCCGTTCAGTTTCAGTGTACAGACCAAGTTGTCACTGTGATCAGATGAGAGGTGCCTCGCCTGAGAGGGGAGCACGTGAACCACATGCATGCACGTGTTGGGGGGAAAGCCGGGGGTGCCCTCGATATAAACACACACACACACACACACACACACACACACACACACACACACACACACACACACACACACACACACACACACACCTGTTGTGGGGGAAGCCAACACTCTGGCACGTCACATGTGCACAAGCAACTCCACAGTCGTGGGGCACAAATTTCACATCCAGCTCGAGAATGATTGTCTGCTGACTGTTTTCGTGATGATAGTACGAATGGCCACACATTTTATAAGTGGCAAGTGAGCGGTGTTAGATGTTCATGTGTGTCAGCTGGAATTTGGCCTACACCTGCCGCAAGAGGGTTCGATGGCTCGCACAGTGCACTCTGTCTTTCAGCCACTAGTGTGTGCAAATAATTGTAGCAACAGGTGTATGAGGTGTTCGCGGCAGCTGCAAATTTACACATTTTGCATACGATTCCTGCATCATGCGCACTTCAACCAAATTCACACTATGTGTGAAGGGGCTCTTAATGTTTGCAACATTGTGAGGTCATAGTCATTGCTTTTTTGTTGATTGCTGATTTTCAAACATTTCCACACATTTTATTGGAGACAGGTCATAGGAGATGTTTTTTTTTTTCAAAATTTTCCACACATTCTATTGGAGACAGGTCCTTGGAGATGTCCCAGACAGGCCAGTCTGGAACTTGTACCCTCCTCTTCTGCAGCCATGTCATGTCATGTGTGCAGAATGTGGTTTTAGATTGTCTTTTTGAAGACATCCCTTGAAAAAATGTCATCTTGAAGGCAACATATTTTGCTCTAAAATCTCAGTGTACTTTTCTACATTAATCCTGTCACCACGAGTAAAAATTACCTTTGCCAAGTACACTGACACATAGCCATACCATGATAGACCCTGACATTTGGACAATTTGCTGATAACAGTCTGGATGGTCCTTGTTGTGTTTATCCCAGGGCCCAAAAAGATTAGGAATCCTGAATCATCTGACAACAACATTTTTCCAGTGTGTGATGGTCCAACCCAGATGCCTCAAAGCCCAAAGAAAGTTTTTGTACAGTAAAGTTTACAGTAGCATTTGTGAATTTAACTCCATATTGTAGTGTTTGACAAATGTTTCCCAAAATAATCTCTTGCCCATGTGGTTATATCAGCTATTGATGAATGACCTTCCTTGATGTGGTGCTGTTTGAAGGATTGAGGTGTTCATCTTAGAAATACACCCTTGTCCTTTACGCAGTAAAATTCCTCCAGATTCATTAAATTGAAGAGATATGCAAATCCCTTCCAGTCTTTCTTTAAGAAACACTCACTCACTCATCTTCAACCACTTACTCCAATTAAGGGTCATGGGGCTGGAGCCTATCCCAGCAGTCAGGAGGCATGAGGTGGGATGCACACTGGACAGGATGCCAGTCTGTCGCAGGGCTCTTTATGGAACACTGTTTAAAAAAATCTGTAAAATTCTCATGCCTTTGTTGACATACTGGAGATCCTCTGCCCACCTTTGCTCCTTCATGCCATTTGTGATTCCTGCTTTTGTATGAAGTCATAGTTACTATCACGTTGATATAACCTGTTTGAAATATTATTTATTTATTTATATTTACCTCATTACTAGCCCTAACTTGCCCCATTCCCTATTTGTTCAATGTGTTGCAGGCCTGAAATGCAGGAATAGATGGATATTAATAAATGAAATGATGCTGACTACACAAAACATGAAACATCTTTGATTCATACTGATTTAAATGAAACTGAAGCAAAGTAAATGTTTGATTGTTTTTCTGACATTCAAAATAAATAATTAAAAAAAATCTGACTTTTATATTAAAATCTCTACAGTTATGCCCTTTAAACTTGTTGAAACATAATCTGTACACCATGAATTAAAACATATAAAAATATAAATGCCAAAATGATGGTGTGAATAAGTAAGTGCCCCCTTTAGTATAACACATATAAACTATCACTTTTACATCCAGTTTTCTTCAGAAAAGTCAGGGGATGGATACATGAACATTTCCAATACACTGATTATGTCTTGGACTTAACTGATGTAAATAAAGAGTATGGCACTCTATGGTAAATCTATGTGGAGACGACAGTTCTCAAAACTAAGGAACCATGCAAGAAGGAGACTAATGAGGAAAGCAGCAGCACTGTGATGGTATCTGAATTTATCGTCAGCAGAAAATCATTCACCACTTTGGTACGTGCTGTCTGTGTGAAGTGTTGCATTCTAAACACCTATTGCAGTGGCTCAAAGAGGGTCTTATCTGCACGATAATCCACAAAATGTACATTTTCCATACTATCCAAAGGGTTTTTTTTTTTCCTGATTAGTGATTGTATAATACATTCAGTCATCTGATCTGACAGAACAGACAGCTTGTTAATATTTGGCCTTCCATTACTGTTTTCTCTCTTCTTCCTGTCTCCATTTCCTCCCTTCATCCTGTTTTGCATGTTGCTCTGATTTCTTCATCCTCATCATCTCACTGTCTTCTGTCCTTTCTCAGGTTTGCGTCACATTGAAGTTGTTGCCCTGGCCTGGTGTTGCCATAGCAATGTGCTGAACTGCCTTAAGGCTTTGAGCCTGAGGGGACAAACATTACAGAGGAGCCGTTTCACTTACTCAGACAACACACGCATGAAGGAATCACAGGAATTCCTCTCAAACAACCAAGGCTGGCACAGGTTTTCGTGCAAATAATGAGGTCTTCACACACGTCCACATGTAACATGCATGCCCACAACACAAGTTGTTTGCCTGCTTTGCAGTCACATAGCACACACCAGGCGTTAATCCCCAGCAGGGCTGCTTCCAGCTTGGCTGGGTCCCTCGCTGAACCCAGCCAGCACTGTTCATGTTTAGGATGCCAGCGAGGTTTCTTTTGGCTTTTGCAGTGACTTCTGATGCTCCCTCACTCCCATGTGTTTCAACACCCTTTGAACACCCTTCAAAGAATAACACTCCAAGTTAGCAGGTGATGTGGTCACTTCAAAATGACTTGAAGTGGAGTCCCTCTAATACAAATCAAGGCAAAGCTAAGCGTGACCTGTGAAATCCGGCTTTTTACAACAGTGATTATGTTTTACACACACACACACACACACACACACACAGTGGGGAAAATAAGTACTTGATCAGCTGTCAATTTTGCAAGTTTTCCCACCTGCAAAGAATGGAGAAGTCTGTAATTTTTTATCGTAGATACACTTCAACTGTGAGAGACAGTGATCATCAGTCATCCTGGCAGACACAACAAACATGGTTAGAAATTTGTTGTAAAATGGTTAGAGATTTTTCTTTTTCTTTTCTGGCTTATAGCACAGAGTTTAAGTTATCTGACTGATTCTTAATTAGAGTGTTAGGCTGTTGCCTCTTTTTCTTTTTGATGTTAAGGATGGAATTCACGTGGTGGTTCACCCCCACTACGGTGGTGCTGATGAGATCACCTGAGTTGTTTATTTGTCCTGTTGGAAGTTAAAGTTATTTTCTTAATTTGTCTTGATCGGTGTGATTCGATTGGTTGGGACGCGGCAGGTGTCGATACTCCTTCTTTGCGTCCTCTCGACCTAATGAATGGTTTTAAGTTCTATCGGCTACTGTGATGTCCCTGGCGAGTCCCATGGGGTTTTTGTGAGGCTTAATTTGGTTGTGGTGTACCCACTTGAAAACTGGTTCTCTTTGACCCTTGCTGACCTTGATTTGGTATATGACAGCGGAGAGTTTGTCAATCACCAAATATGGTCCGGTCCAATGGGGTAGCAACTTGCGAGTTAACCTGGTTGTTTTCTGGCTGGGTTGCCCGAATGAGTAGTACCACACCTTGTCCCCCACTTGTATCTCATGGTGGGACGCCTTCTGGTCATAGTAGGCTTTTCGACCTTCTGTGGTAGTGTTTTTGAGCAAAGGAGAAGGTGGCTTTCAGATGTTCAGTCAGGTCAGTCATGTATTGTTGAGCCGTGTACGCTGTCGCAATGTTTGCCTCACCTGGCTGGTACATCATTTGAAAATCGGAGAACCCCGTCGATTCGTGAGGGGTCGCCCGGATGGCCATGAGGACCAGGGGAAGTTTCACATCCCAGTCTCTGTGGTTGTCTGCCACATATTTGCGCAGGATGGTCACCACAGTTCGGTTGGCCCTTTCCAACTGTCCTGACAACTGAGGGTAGTGGCTGATGTGGAAGATCGCCTTTACCCCCAGCACTTGCCAGAGTTGTTGCATGAGTTCGCTGGTGAAGTGGTTGCCTCTATCCGAGTTTATGCGGCTAGGTAGTCCAAATCATGAAAAGATGTGATTCATAAACAAATAGGCTGTCGTCAAGGCTGTATCGTTCAGAGCCGGTAGACATTCCAGCCATTTGGTGAAGTCACATGTGACAGTGAGGAAATATTTGTTTCCTCTTGCAGACTTTGTGAGGGGTCCTACCCAGTCGATTTGTAGATCTGACCAAGGGAAGGAAATACCTCTTTTTTGTAAGGGAGCTCTGTGATTCGGGTTCATAGGTTGGAATTGGCAACAGACCAAGCAGCCTTTGATGTAATCGCTTACATCCTTCTGCATTTTTGGCCAATATGCCACCTGTTGTATCGCATTGTATGTTGCTTTCATTCCTCTGTGACCTGCGCATGCTGAATCGTGCCCGTGCATCAACATCACCCCCCGGTGGTTACGAGGAACCACTAACGCAGGTGAAGAGAGATCCTCGGAAGCATAGAATAAGATGCCACGGAGCACTTGTAGGTTATCTTGGACATGGTACAGCTGTCTTAAGTCAGGGACAGAAGCAAAATCATCCTCAGTGAGTGGGTGAACTTGAGGATCAGTGATGTGTAGCACGATTTTGTTTATGGCCGGATCCAGAGCCTGGAGTGAAGCCAGGTCGGAGTTGGAGAAAACTGGAGTGACTGAGGCTGTTGTGGGGACGGGAGCTGTGGCAGGGTCTGTGGCAGCTGTCCTGGCATGAGTCACCACTGATACAGCATGGGTGGGTGGGTTGGGAAAAAGTGCCTCATTGAATGCCCACGGCATGCCGTCCAGAGCACTCTCTTTCTCTGGAGTCTCTGTTCCAAGTGCTCTTATTGTTGCATCCAGGTGGTCCCTGATGTGGGTGTCTGGAACCCTGCCATCCTTGGGATCAGTCAGCTGGGTACTCACATCTGTCATTGGGGTGATCTTCCCATGTGGTGGGCCTCACCCACTGTCTGGGTTTGAACTTGTTTCCCCAATTTTCAGCAGTTTCGGAGCCCTCTCTGGTTCCGAAGTCACTGTGGTTTTGTGGGGACCACTGCGGTTTTGCTTGTGGTCCACCTCGATCCTTGGGTCAGCTTCTGACAGATGGTTTCATCTGTCAGGAGGAGGTAGTGGCAGAGCCAGTATGAGGTTTAAATGACCCTCCGGAGGTGCCTTCACGCTCGAGGGTAGGCCTAGGTGCTTCAAGGCTGAGGATCATTTTGTCCTCGGATTTACCCTCTCTCTTAATTTGTTTAGCGAAACCTTTCGTAGCAAGGTCACGCAGGTACTGTATGGGAGCCTCATTGGGATCTCCCAGGATTCCCAGATGATGACTCGTGTTAGGGCGGAGGTTCTCAAGGAACAAGGTTTTAAAATTAAGGTCCTCTTCCATACCTGGTTCATTTCGGGTGCTGAAATAGGTACAGAGAAGCCTGTTGTAATATTGTTGGCGCGGTTTGCGCCTGCGTTGTTTGACTGCCATAGCAGCGGCTAGGCCTGTCCGAACGGAATGATCTGAATATTCTTTTTCTAATGTTAAGCTAAGTGTAGCAAGGTCTTGTCGTACCTCGGCGGGTTGACATTCAACGAACCGGCTGACCTCGCGGCTGGAAGTCCGCTTGATGAGGTAGATGTAATGTTCACCAGTAGCATGAGTGAAATCCCTGAGGTAATAGCGTATGTCGTTTAAATACGCACGTGTCGGAGGAGCCTCCTGGAGTTGGCTCAAAACGGTTAATGAGCCGTGCAGTCTTATCCAGTTCTCTGTCATTAAGGACTGTGGTAGGACGCATCTGAGTGGGAAGGAGAGGCGGTGTTTCTTGATACCCATGATAAGGAGGTTGGAACTCCTGACGATGCGACATGGGTCCTGACAGGGGTTCAGGGTGCACTTCCTTGCAGCCTGTGGTAGTGAACGTTTGTGTTCCACTTTTCCACATGACTTTTTGTTCAGGGTCTCCCGGTGGTTGGGATTTTAATTGTAGTTCGCACTTTATTGATTGCACTTCAGCATTGAGGTGCTCATTTCGTTCTTGAGTATCGTCTAAAAGTGTTTGTGTGTCTGTCAGATGTCTCAGTACCTCACAATTCTTCAGCTTTTCAGACTCCAAAATGTCTTCATGCTTTCCAGCATGACTCTTCAATGTTTTAAGCTCACCATACGCCTGTTGGAGTAAATCATGAGCTTCTCCTTGTTCTCTATGTGCAGAGTTCAGTTCAGCTTGTAACTCCTTAATTTCTTTGTCACATTCCTGAAGAGTTTCTTTCAGGAGTAAGGTTTGGTCTTTAGCTCCAGGATCAGATGCGGTATCCGATTCATCGGACTGATTTGGGGAAGCCTGTAGGTCTTCCAATTTTTCTTCAGCAAGGGTCAAAGTCTGTTGTTTTTCTTCTAATTGCTGTCTCAGGAGTTTATTCTCCTCGCGCAATTCGGCATTTTGTTCTTTCTGCCTTTTTAGAGAAAGAACTGATTTGTCCATGAGTGATTCCGCATGTTTGAGCTTCAGGGCTGTGGCAATGGTTAGCTTGCCAAGCACTGTAGCCAGGTTTTTCTTTTCCACAGTTGCTGCTAATGTCTGACTGATGAGTTCAGACATTTCAGCAACTATGCCTTCGCGCGTGGCTTGTTGCATGTCGTGCAAGTAGCCAGGCAATATTTCGGTGGTCAGGTCAGATAAGACCTCTTCTAAAAGCTCACCTGAGTCGCTATGACCTTGGCTTTCCAGGTCGGTAGAAGTTCTTGGTTTGTTGTCACTGGGCGTGACCATGTTGGCTTTCTGGGATGACGATTAGACAGCGTCCACCAGAAACAAAACAAAGAATTGACAACAAAATAACAAGATGAGCGATAATAAAAATATTTACAGATGATCCAGCTGCAGAAGTGTGAAAGGGATTAGTGAGTTAACTGCAGGTGAAACCAGCAGTGGAGAATTCACACTAATGCAAAAGGAAAATGTTGAGGAGTGTTACTCATTGTATTATGTACACACAAGTAGAACTTCCCTGTGTTTGGTTAATGTGATGTAACACCAATATTCTCTGTTTACAATTGCTATGGGTTACACTTTGGTAAATTTTCAGCACTTTCACTTTAAAAAGAAATCACTCCTGCAGGAGGTGTTCTTTTAATGAGGTAGGAGTGTTATAAACAATATTTTTTTTTCTTTATTGTTATTAAATGATCTCCTGATTAATCCTAATTAAATAGGATTGAAACTACAAAGTTCATTAGCAAGTTGTGAAAACAAGATTAAATATGTGCGTACACTTGATTAGTATCAAAACAGTAGAATAAAAGATTAATATTTCCAATTAGAATGGAGAAGTGACTTAAAAGAGTTAAAAAAAATTATTGTGCAAGATAAAACTTGATAATAAATGTTTCAGTTAATAGTAGTTATTCTTTTAAGTGGCAGAAAGAAGTTACACAGTCGCTGGAAATTATTTACATGCAATACAGGCTAGTTACCAGCAGTCGGCGACTTATCCGGTTACTGTAGCATGTTGTTATGTGTTAGCGGGAGCTAGGCTAACTGGTTAGGCACTCTAGCTGTGGCGTATTAGCACTCTGTTAGCAGGCCCGTACTGTCGCGCGTTGCGCCGAGAGCGGAAATCGATTGAACGAAATTACACGGACTGATTAACATACAGGTTTCATGCAGTTAGTGACCCTTAGAAGTAGCTTGGTTCACCAAGTAATGCTTAATGAAACAAATCGTTATGATTTTCAACACCGCTCGTGGCCGCTAAGCCGTTCGGAGCTGGCGTACTAAGATGGCGACTGTTTACGTTGTGCGTGTGATGTAGCACAGTTTGACAGCGGTGCGTCAAGCTGTTGATGACGTCGTGACGTCGGCGCGTCATGACGTGATTCGCACACAGAGGGGGTTTGAAGCAGGCAATGCCTCCTCTTCAAACTTTTCCACTCAACAACAATAAATTCTTAAAAAATGTGCTTGTTTTTTCACAAAATGGCAGACGCGGCAGTCCTTGGGAACAATACAGCACTTTTAAAACACAAGATGGCTTTTGACCAGGATGTCTCCTCATCAGGGAAGCAACCACTGGCAATTCTTTCTGGAATATAGGCTCAGTGTAACATCAGAATCTTAGCTCACGCTGGACAATCAGAGCACAACATGCACAACGTGCTGACTGACTCACAAGGTTTGTGACTGGTTAAGTAGCTAATTTAACTAGTCCCTTGGAGTCACGAATACAGTGATTACAATAACTGGAATCTCGCAATTTTGCAATATGTATCCGGGTGAGCAGTTTAAATCTGGAAACTCGCAGAATTTTAACTGTCACCGAGGCCTCACATTAAACATGAATTTCTCATGTGAAAATAACACAGTGCTTTCTTTTTTCCTCTTTTTCTCTCATGCACACACACACAGTTGAATAAGGACAGATTAAGTTGCCCTATATGCTTCCAGCTTAATTGGCTGTGTTTTTATATGACTTACAGAGGTTCAGACCTGATAAGTGCGCCTCACACGGGCTTGCACCAATATACTGTAGGAACAAAGCCACAGGATGAATATAATAATGTGTTTGGAATATTGAAAATTATCACTTGTGGATAATTTTACCTCGAAAAGGGCACCACCTACTTCTAAGTACAGGTACTTTTACTTTAAACATTCATTAATTGATTAGTCTCAATTTAATTACCCAGTCTCAATTTCTAAAGGATAAGCTCCGCAGGTCAGATCCGACACCCTCTGTAAAACCATACAAAAATCACAGACAACTTCACACGTTTAAGATATTTATTTAACTCTAGCAGGAGTTAAATAACAGGACATAGTGCATCATTCCATGAGCAATGATTATATGATGTTCAGATAATTTGGTTTCGTAGCGGGAGTTTTAGGAGTAAGATTCGTCCTAATTTAACAGGTAATTTACTTTGGTATTATTAACTTGAGAGAAGATTAATGATTTTGAATAGAGTTAAATAAAGCCACTCTGTTTATCTGACAACATAGCCCGGTCTTACTTTGCGCAGTGCAGCGGGTCTCCGTGAGGTCCGATTCTGGACGCCGTCTGGTTCAGTCGATGCTCTGTCCACCACACAGCTTCGTCTCGTCTCGTCAGTGGCTCGGTCTCGTCAGTGGCAGGGATGATTTCTGTTATTGTGCTGTGATTTCGCGGTGGCAGTTCAAGTCGCTGTTGAATGTCTCAGCTGACCTGGATGTTTTTCTCTGCTGTGCTCTGGAGTCTGGCTTGTCAGAATAAAGGTTTGAGCGTCTTTATCAAAAATCAAAAATTCGTCTTTCGTCGTCGTCTTTTTGGAAGCTTGGTCAAATCAAAACTTAATGCAAAAATAGCTGACTTTAGAAGAAAAATGTTCGTGAAAGGAATTTGGAGTTTGACGAAGAAAAAGGTTTTAATTTGAAAATTCGGAAAAAGGAAGTTAAATGCACCGGCGCGTTTAACTTGACAAAAGTTGCAAAAGTTATCACACATATATACCACACACATATATATAAAAGAACACACTAAGTAAACGTTCCCCAATGAACAGAGTATAACACATCAAATATAATACTTTCATGCATAAATAGAAAAGAGTGACATGTTTCCTTTTCTCTTTTTTTTGTTCTTTTGTTACAACAATACAATGAAATCAACTTTTTTAAAATGTGGTTACAATTTTGAGTCTGCAGGAGTCAATCACCTGTCCTTCCCCAAATCGTCCCACAGGGGTCACTCTTGTTACATGGTTAGATTTTGTATTTATCTGGCAGGAATGTGAAAGCGTAATACTGGGTTAATTTCATCCAGAAAACCTATGCAATAATTAGTAGGTCAAGGGTAATCCTTCAGTGAGCTGTTTTCTTTTGAGTCTAGTGTGGAAAAACCTCTTTTTAGGACTTTTGGTGAAGAAGGTGTCTTTCTGTGGAGGTTTTTTTATGTGAGAGGGGAGTTGAGTTGCATCTGGTTTGGGGTACTGATAAGAGAATTCACAGCTCCGTGAGGAATGCTCTTTGGGTAGTCTTAAATCCTGAATATGGTGGGGGGTTTGACACAGATCCAAGCTGTGCCTGGCTTAGATCGTCTCCTCTTTGACACCTGGAGATATACCAGGCCTTGCTGTATGGAGTTTATCTTTGTTTGAAGAAACTCCATGGCCTCTGCTTAATGCAAGCTTAAGATGTTGGTTGTTTGATCACAGCTTTCCGCTACACTGGTCATCAGAGCAAGAAGTAAAACTTGATATTTAACTATGAATTGTTTTTTTTTTCTCTGTCTCACACACACACATGCACGGACACTCACTCGCTTTCATTACGTCCGCCACAGGATGGTGCAGGCAACCCCATCACCAGAGACCGTCGTGTGCCGACCACTAACCCATGATGCAGCTGCTGGCCTTGCAAGTATTCTTGACAGTGCCAGGACCTTTCACAACCAGTGCGCGCAGGACCGAGGCAGATGGTTTGAGTCAACCTGTACTGACTTTTAGCGCTGGTGAATTATTCAAAACGCTCTGGTGATATTGTCTCAGTAATTAAAGTAGACCTGCATTGAAATAAATGCAGTCAGATCTTTGGACCAAAAAATGACTTATATTTACACATAAGATCCTTCTGAATGTAGTAAAGTAAATCTGCAAGCCCAGTTCTGTCATTCAACGGAGAAATCTTCATTTGAAAATGACAAATTTACAGCTAACATTTAGCCCTCCGCAAATTGTCCCTCTCATCATGGACACTGCCGAGACGTCAGGGACAAGACCCTCTCCCAGCATGCATTGCGCGCGCCAACTGTAATTTGTGGATTTACGTCAGTTTGCATCTGCACCTTTTTCTTGTCTTATACGGAAGGATCTACTTTTTAAAACTTCATATTGTCTTGCGGTACACTTGGTGAGTACACATTTCTTTTATTTGTGCTTGAAAATTATTTTTGTGGACTTTTTCATACGCCCGTTTGATTGAGTAGTGTCGCATTGAGTGGTGTACCGTCGCGGGCTACGGAGGCGAGACCCACAAAGAATTCAAGTCATTAAAAATATATAAACCTCTCTCAGCGGCCACGGAGCTCTGCGGCTCCAATTACTGAGACGTGCGGCGCTGCGGATTTTGCAGCAAGAAGTCTGTCCTTGCGAGCAACAGGTGTCACCGCGCGCACTGCATTAAAACGCCGAGCGTAGTCTCTGGACTTGTGCCAAGATGGCTACAACTCCATTCAGTAGACAGGTGGTGCTGGCTGCACAGCAGACACGGGGGTGTGAGTGCCGCAGTGGCATTTAACGAGCGCATGCACTCGGTAAGCGTATCGGGGGCAGTGAGAGCGAGGCGTTGGGGAATAATGTCGCCCGCTGTCGATGCCGCCGCTGATCTGATCCCCGGATCTGAGCAAGCAGAGCTGTATCTCACATTCATTGCAGCTTACTTTTGGATGTTGAAACCAGGATGTGTATAACAGTAACATTACTAAGAGATAAAATCAATTTCAATGCAGGATTGGACTGAAGGCGGGAACGCGTCGTCTTGTCACCGACGTCATGGAAATGATCCGGATGTACAAACTGTTTTCACAGAGGGCTAAATGTTAGCTGCAAATTTGTCATTTTTAAACGAATATTTCTCCGCTGAATTACAAATTTGGGCTTACAGATTTACTTTACTGCATTCACAAGGGTCTTATAAATACATATCAGCTATTTCTTTTCTGAAATCTAACCACATTTATTTCAATGCAGGTCTCCTTTAAAAAAATGCTGGCGATGCTGCTGCATCTGCTGCTGATGGCGGTGACAGAACAGGGTGTGCACCAGAGACCCTGAACCCACGCAAGCAGACCCCATGACAACACAGAAAAACAAACCGCAAAGATAAAAAACAATACACAGAAATACTTTTAAAAATGGCTACAACGCCATCTACTGTACATACATAAATTAATAAAATACAAAATTATGACTTTCTGTCTCTCTCTCTCTCTCTCTCTCTCTCTCTCTCTCTCTCTCTCTCTCTCTCTCTCTCTCTCTCTCTCTCTCTATCTCTCTCTATCTCATTTACTCACTCACATACACACAACTGTTGTGGCATATCATGACAATATGTACCAATGTTCATGGCACATACTGTCGCTGGTGCAGTGGATTGTATGTTGTAACACACCTGGGACATATTGTTCTTGGTGATAATATGTGCGAAATATGGGCCATGAACGTTGGCATATATTGTATTGGTGACAATATATGCACTGTGACAATATGTGCTGTAACAGGAGCAGCCCTGGTGGAGTCCAACAACCACTGCAAGCAGCTCTTATGTAATGCCAAGAATGTGGACACAGCTCCTACTTTGGCTATATTGAGACCGGATCACACATTGCAGTGAATCTGGTACCCCATCCTCCCACGGCACGCCCCACAGGATACCCTGCGGAACTCAGTAATTCGCCTTTTCCAAGTAAACAAAACACATGTTGACTGGTTTGTCATACTCCCAAGACCCCTCCAATATCCTTGTGAGAGTAAAAAGCTGGACCACTGTTCCACGACCAGGATGGAACCCACATTGCTCCTCCTGAATCTGAAGTTTGACTAATAGTCTCAGTTACCCCTCTGATACCCTAGCATAGACTTTCCCAAGGAGGCTGATAAGTGTGATTCTTCTATAATATATCTTTATATATCAGATCAGGGGGCCATTCCTTGCAATCACTCCCCTCCAGGTTTCTCCATTGTTGTGCATGTGAGGATTGAAGTCCCCCAGTAGAACTCAGGAGTCTCCAGCAGGAACCTTTTCCATGATCCCACTCAGAATCTCCAAGAAGTCCGGATGCTCTGAACTACTGCTTGGTGCATATGCACAAACAACAGTCAGATGACACAAAGTTGCATGACACAAAGTTGCAGAGAGGCAGTCCTCTCATTCACTGGAGAAAAAAAAAAAAAAAAAAAAAAAAAACTCCAAAATAACGGTACTCAGCTGGGGACTTGTGAGTATCCCCACACTCACTCTGCACCTCTCACCCGGACAATTCTGGAAAATGAGAATCCAGCCCCTCTCCAGGAGTATGGTGCCAGAACCCATGCTGTGTGTGAACTCAACTATTTGTAGTTGGTATCACTCAACTTATCACACAAGCTCAGGCTTCTTCCCTCCAGAGAGGTAATGTTCCACAATCTGAGTCAAGTTCCATAGCCGAGTGTCAGCTCATGTGGGCATTTGCCCCTGTCCACTGCCAAAAAATAGTGCGGTGAGCCCACATGCAGAAAATACTGTGTTGTTTAATCGGTCTGAACCTGACCGAGTCCCATGGTATTAGACCCAGCCATCATGCATTTTACCCCCAGGCATAGCACCAGTAGGAGGCTTCGGTTTCCCTGATCTGGGTGAGGTGAGTCCATCCCTGTTTGTGTCTGTGTCATAAAGGGTCACTAAAAGCACTGCTGCTTTTAGATCTGGCAATGAAGCCGAGTACAAGGCTGCACAGTACAGACTGGAGAAGGCCATAAGAGCAGCCAAGAGACAGCATAGAGAGAGGACGGAGGACTTCTACTCTAACGCTGATCCGAGGGGAATGTGGCAATGTGTGGATCACATCACAGACTTCGGGGCCAGCTCCAGAACCACCACCATCAGCTCATCAGACAGCCTGCCAGACGACGTCAACGCCTTCTACACCCGCTTTGAGAGCCCCACCCCTACCACCTCTACAGAATACAGACCCCCCCACCACCACCAACAGTCATCACATCACCCCAGGTACACAAAGCCTTGAGGAGTGTCTGCCCCCGGAAGGCTGCCGGGCCAGACAATGTACCAGGACGCGCCCTCAGAGTATGTGCTAATGAGCTGGCTGATGTTCTCACCTCCATCTTCAACCTTTCCCTCGGCAATGCATCATCCCGAGATGCTACAAGACCACCTGTTGTGAAAGTGTCGTGACACGGACCCACAACAGGGGGCGTTAATGAACGGACAATGGATAAGCCAAAAGTAACAATTTAATGTTATGAATCGCACAACGACGTACAGACAATAACAATATGGTGACTGTCAATCATACACCAGGTGACGTGTGGGCAGGCTCGACGATAGAAGACGCCTGGCGAGAGAAGAGCCGGATCCCACACAGCTTCCACCACCAACGGAGCTGAAGAACACCGGAGCCGCCAAGCCCTGCGCCCCAGGTGGCTGCTGTCTTCAGCAGTCAGACCCGGTACTGCTGGCAGAGAACAGAGACAGTCCTGATGAGTGTGAGTTCGCACACGCAGTAATCCCACAGTCTGTATACAATTGGGAGGGAGAACCTCCACCTCCAATCACACACTCGTGCAGCTCCTGTCTAACCACTTATCTGGTTGGGGTGTGAAGCGAAGCCGTCGCTGATCACACCAAACGCCAATCCCACAGATAAGGACACACCACAGGAAAACGGCTGCAAAGAAGTTCAGACTATTAGTCAGTGTTAAGTCAGCAGAGAAGTTACCTGAATGGTAGCTGATTTCTCGGCGGGGAGGTGGAGTTACAGTCCGGCCTTTATGGTGGTGGTGATGAGTAGTGGATGAGTGACAGCTGGTACGGATGATGAGTGACAGCTGTCACTCCTGGTCGCTCCGACGCCCTCTCGTGCTTGAAGCCCGCACTTCAAGCAGGGCGCCATCTTGTGGTGGTGGGCCAGCAGTACCTCCTCTTCAGCGGCCCACACAACACCACCACCATCATCCCTCTCCCCAAGAAGAACCCCCCCATCCTGTCTGAATGACTTCCGGCCAGTAGCACTCACTTCAATCATTATGAAGTGCTTTGAGAGAGTAATACTGTCTCACATTCATAACAGCATTGCGGACCGCCGCTCTTCACATGTCCCTGTCTCATCTGGAAAATAAAGACTCCTACATTAGGATGCTCTTTATCGACTACAGCTCTGCCTTCAACATGGTCATCCCCCATAAACTCACCCACAAACTGTTAGCCCTCAGACTTCACCCCTCCCTCTGTGACTGGTGTCTCAACTTCCTGACTGGCAGGCCACAGTCTGTCAGGATCGGGAGAAGGACGTCAGCCACCATCACTACCAACATGGGGACCCCACAGGGCTGTGCCCTGAGCGCAACCTCTACACCCTGTTCACCCACGACTGTGTCACTTCCCACCCCATCAACACCATCATCAAGTTTGCCGACAACACCACCATGATAGGACGAATCACTGGCGGAGACGAGGCGGCCTACAGGAGGGAGGTGGACAGTCTGGTGACGTGGTGTGGAGACAACAACCTCACCCTCAACACAGACAAGACCAAGGAGATGATAGTGTACATGAGGAAGGAGAGGAGGCCTCACCAGTCGCTGTTCATCCGAGGTCTTGAGGTGGAGAGGGTGAGGAACTTCAAGTACCTGGGGGTCCACATCAGCGATGACCTCACCTGGACATTCAACACCACACAGGTGGTGAAAAAGGCTCAGCAGCAGCTGTATTTCCTGTGGAGGCTGAGGAAATTTAGGATGGCCTCCAAAATCCTCAGCAACTTCTACAGCCGCATCATTGAGTCAGTCCTGACCAACTGCATCACTGTGTGATATGGCAGCTCTATGTGGGACCGCAAATGCCTGCAGAGAGTGATAAGGACTGCGTCTAAGATCACCAGGACCCCACAACCCTCTCTGCAGAGCATCTACCACCACAGAGTCCACAGGAGAGCTGTCTCCATTATAAAAGACCCCACTCACCCCCAACATGGACTATTCACACTCCTCCCCTCAGGCCGCAGGTTCAGGACTGTGAGATGCAGAACCACCAGGTTCAAGAACTCCTTCTTTCCCACAGCCATTAGACTGTTAAACAGCTGACCCCCCCCGCGCACTTAAGGGCAGAGCCCCCCCACCACTGGTCACTTTATCTTCTATTGGACACTTTACTATATTACGGACACTTTATTCTATTGCAATACAATACCTGTTAACTTGAATCCATTGGTTCAATTGCACTAAATTGCATGAAACTATTTACTGCTGAATGTTGCACAAAACAGTGAATGTTGCACACTGATGCACTATCATGTACATATCATGTAGGCCATAACACAAGCATATTTTATATTTCCCTTCTTACAGTGTATATTTCTTTTTATTATATTATTACATTTTTATTACATTGCTTGTTATATTCTATTGTTAGCATGCTTATTTTATGTTATTTCATTTTTCCCCCACTTATATTTAGATATTTTATACTTAGTTATCTATATATATACAGTAGTGTTCAGAATAATAGTAGTGCTATGTGACTAAAAACATTAATCCAGGTTTTGAGTATATTTCTTATTGTTACATGGGAAACAAGGCACCAGTAGATTCGGTAGATTCTCACAAATCCAACAAGACCAAGCATTCATGATATGCACACCCTTAAGGCTATGAAATTGGGCTATTAGTAAAAAAAAAAAAAAAAAAAAAAATAGAAAAGGGGGTGTTCATAGTAGTGTGGCATTCAGTCAGTGAGTTTGTCAATTTTGTGGAACAAACAGGAGTGAATCACGTGTCCCCTATGTAAAGATGAAGCCAGCACCTGTTGAACATGCTTTTCTCTTTGAAAGCCTGAGGAAAATGGGACGTTCAAAACATTGTTCAGAAGAACACCATAGTTTGATTAAAAAGTTGATTGGAGAGGGGAAAACTTATACGCAGGTGCAAAAAATTATAGGCTGTTCATCTACAATGATCTCCAATGCTTTAAAATGGACAAAAAAAAAACAGAGATGCGTGGAAGAAAACAGAAAACAACCATCAAAATGGATAGAGGAATAACCAGAATGGCAAAGGCTCACCCATTGATCAGCTCCTGGATGATCAAAGACAGTCTGGAGTTACCTGTAAGTGCTGTGACAGTTAGAAGATGCCTGTGTGTAGCTAATTTATTTGCAAGAACCCCCCGTAAAGTCCCTCTGTTAAATAAAAGACATGTGCAGAAGAGGTTTCAATTTGCCAAAGAACACATCAACTGGCCTAAAGAGAAATGGAGGAATATTTTGTGGACTGATGAGAGTAAAATTGTTCTTTTTGGGTCCAAGGGCCGCAGACAGTTTGTGAGACGACCCCCAAACTCTGAATTCAAGCCACAGTTAACAGTGAAGACAGTGAAGCATGGTGGTGCAAGCATCATGATATGGGCATGTTTCTCCTACTATGGTGTTGCGCCTATATATCACATACCAGGTATCATGGATCAGCTTGGATATGTCAAAATACTTCAAGAGGTCATGTTGCCTTATGCTAAAGAGGACATGGCCTTGAAATGGGTGTTTCAACAAGACAAAGACCCCAAGCGCACTAGTAAACAAGCAAAATCTTGGTTCCAAACCAACAAAATTAGTGCCTCGCAGATGTGAAGAAATCATGAAAAACTGTGGTTATACAACTAAATACTAGTTTAGTGATTCACGGGATTGCTAAAAAAGCAGTTTGAACATAATCATTTTGAGTTTGTAGCATCAACAGCAGATGCTACTATTATTGTGAACACCCCCTTTTCTACTTTTTTTTACTAATAGCCTTATTTCATAGCCTTAAGAGTGTGCATATCATGAATGCTTGGTCTTGTTGGATTTGTGAGACTCTACCGAATCTACTGGTACCTTGTTTGAATCATTGAATGAAGCCAATATTGTGCTTTATAACAGCACTTTATCATGATAAGGAACTCATTTTGTGCTTTATAAAATGGACTTTATTCATAAAATATAATGTCAAACAGCCCTGATCATTGTCCATTCATTCAGTGTAGGTTGGGCGGCCATGCCGTTGTGTGTGCATTGTTTGTGCATCATCTGTGCATCATTTGAGCATCCTTGGAGACTCCAGTTTAGGAGACTCTTCTGCATTTGTCAGCTGCTTGCTCCATACTTTACAGTGACCATGACAACCATGGTGTCCAGCATGCAACCATCAAGCACACCCTGAAAGACCTATGCATGTGCTGTGCATCCCCTCAGCATTCTGTGGCATCCTCCCCACTTCTCTGCTTGCACAATGGAGGCAGAACAGACTCCATCCGTGTGTAACAGGGGTCTTAGAAGTACATATCCCACTGCAAGGACTTGCCTTGCACCAGCAAATAAGATGATGAAAAAACACTTTTCAGGGAGAGGAAAGGTGGAAAGGTGTTGAACCCCCTAAATTTGCCTACAAGATCTTACAGTGAATCTGGACCTATAGACTTGGATCTGTTCCACACTATGGGATCAAGTGATGTGGGCCAGTCTGATGGACTTCAGGGCCTTAAAAGGCTTACTTCTTCAACTTATATTTACTCATTCATACTCAGTGAAAGATGGTCATTCGGGAGTAACTTGTGGACTAACGACTCAGGTTCGTAGTGATGGTAAAGAGTGATGGATGAAAGTCTGTAGATATGGAAATAACACTGAGACAAGTACTGTGTTGTGTGGGCCACCAGAAGAGGAGGTACTGCTGGTCCACCACCAGAGGGCGCCCTGTCTGAAGTGCGGGCTTCAGGCACGAGAGGGCGCTGCCACCTCCCAAGAGCGGCCGGGTTGACAGCTGTCACTCATTGGCTATGACAGCTGTCACCAATCATCTGCACCTCACCCCAAATAAAAGCAGGACGACACCTCCACCACGTCGCCGAGATATCGTTCTTCCAAGGAGGTAACTCTCTCAGCCTGAGAATTCCTAACGTTGTTTTCAGTAGATACATTGTTGCAGCTGTCTTCCCGAAGGACCGGCGTATGCTGCGACTGCTTCGCTCTGCATTCTGCCAGATAAGTAATTAGACAGGAGCTGCACGAGCGTGTGATTAGAGGTGGAGGTGGAATAACCACCATCCTTGTTACGGGGTGTACACAGCTCCAGCGTCATGGACTCCGAGGGGCGTCACCCAGCAGTTGAATGGCCAATGGGAGAGCAGGGTGCACAGGCGTCTGCAGGAGGCGTGATTGGTGAGTTGCAGCACATCCTCACCGCCTTTACGGCTCGGTTGGATCAGATGACCGAGCAAAACATCCTCCTGAACTGCAGGGTGGAGGCTCTCTCCGCACAGGTGGCAGCAAGCGCTCAGGGCGCTGCTGCAGCTCCTCCTCCTGCCGACCCTGTGCAGGATATAGATGTTCCACTGGTCGTTCAACAACCCCTCCCACCATCCCCTGAAGCATACATAAGCCCCCCAGAGCCATACGGAGGTTGTGTGGAGATGTGCGCGGACTTTCTTATGCAGTGTTCGCTCGTCTTTACACAACGTCCCATCATGTACGCGTCTGATGCTAGTAAAGTAGCTTATGTAATTAATCTGCTTCGAGGAGAGGCACGCGCTTGGGCTATGGTGCTTTGGGAGCAAAATTCACGGCTCCTTCATACGTACACTGGGTTTGTGAGGGAGTTTAAAACCGTGTTTGATCACCCTAACAGGGGAGAGACCGCTTCAACTGTGCTGCTGTCAATGAGACAGGGATGCCGGAGCGCAGCCGCTTATGCAGTTGACTTCTGCATTGCGGCTGCGAGGTCGGGCTGGAATAACGCTGCGCTCCGCGCCGCCTTCGTAAACGGACTGTCGTCAGTCCTGAAGGAGCATCTGTTGGCCAAGGTTGAACCGCGGGAATTAGATGGGCTTATCGACCTCGTTATACGGTTAGACAATCGGTTGGAGGAACGCCGTCGGGAACGAGACGAGGGGCGTGGCCGGGCACGCGCCGTCCCTCTTCCTTCCGGGTCCGAAACAGGTCCGCCCTTCCCACGCTCCATGGCCTCTACGCCCCGTGTGGCTACAGCTCCCCCTGCTGACGAAGCTATGGACACGAGCAGGGCCACATTCAGACCACCGAATAGACAGAGGAGGCTTCCCCGCTGGGCGTGTTTTGTTTGCGGCTCAATTGAGCACCAATTGAGAAACTGCCCCGAACGGTTAAACACCAACGCCCACCCCTAGAAACTGGGCTTAGGGTGGGCCAAGAAATTCACGTGGGACACACACATATTTCCACACGACTCCCAGTTACAATCCTTAGCGGGGATTTAACCCTTCAGGCCCCAGCACTGGTAGACACAGGGTCAGAAGGGAATCTGCTAGACAGCAGATGGGCCAGGGAGGTAGGGCTCCCTCTGGTGGCGCTTCCTTCGCCATTGCAGGTGCGAGCACTGGATGACACCCTACTCCCTTTAATCACACACAGGACACTACCAGTAACTCTGGTGGTGTCAGGGAATCATTGGGAGGAGATAGAGTTTTTTGTGACTCCCTCTACCTCCCGTGTGATTCTGGGGTTCCCATGGATGTTAAAACACAATCCCCGGATTGATTGGCCGTCCGGGGTGGTGGTTCAGTGGAGCGAGACCTGCCATCAGGTGTGTTTAGGATCCTCGGTCCCTCCCGGTTCCCAGGCTAAGGAGCAGGTCAAAGTCCCTCGCAATCTGTTGGCGGTGCCGGTTGAGTACCACGATCTTGCTGACGTTTTCAGCAAGGATCTGGCACTCACCCTTCCCCCGCACCGTCCGTACGATTGTGCCATCGATTTGATTCCAGGCGTGGAGTTCCCATCCAGCAGGCTGTACAACCTCTCATGACCTGAGCGCGAATCGATGGAGACCTACATCCGGGACTCCTTAGCTGCCGGGCTGATCCGGAACTCCACCTCCCCGATGGGAGCAGGTTTCTTTTTTGTGGGCAAGAAAGATGGCGGTCTTCGTCCATGCATTGATTATCGGGGGCTGAACGAGATCACGGTTCGCGACTGATACCCGTTACCTTTGTTAGATTTGGTGTTCACCCCCCTGCATGGAGCCAAAATATTCACAAAGCTGGATCTTAGGAACGCATACCACCTAGTTCGGGTCCGGAAGGGAGACGAGTGGAAGACGGCATTCAACACCCCGTTAGGTCATTTTGAGTACCTGGTCATGCCGTTCGGCCTCACTAACGCCCCCGCGACGTTCCAAGCTTTGGTTAATGACGTCTTGCGGGACTTCCTGCACCAATTCGTCTTCGTATATCTGGACGATATACTCATTTTTTCTCCGGACCCTGAGACTCATGTACGGCATGTACGTCAGGTCCTGCAGCGGTTGTTGGAGAACTGGCTGTTTGTGAAGGGCGAGAAGTGTGAGTTTCACCGCACCTCTTTGTCCTTCCTGGGGTTTATCATCTCCTCCAACTCCGTCGCCCTGGATCCGGCCAAGGTCACGGCGGTGAGAGACTGGCCCCAACCTACGAGCCGTAGGAAGCTGCAACATTTCCTCGGCTTCGCATATTTTTACAGGAGGTTCATCAAGGGGTATAGTCAGGTAGTTAGCCCCCTGACAGCCCTGACCTCACCAAAGGCTCCCTTCACCTGGTCGGATCGGTGCGATGCCGCGTTCAGGGAGTTAAAACAGCGCTTCTCGACTGCACCCGTCTTGGTGCAGCCCGATCCCAGTCGCCAGTTTGTGGTTGAAGTGGACGCCTCTGACTCAGGGATAGGAGCCGTGCTATCCCAGAGCGGAGAGACCGATAAGGTCCTTCATCCTATCGTGGCCACCCTTACCTGGGACGTGGAGAAGACCGTCCGGGAGGCCCTGGCACGGAGCCCGGACCCCGGAACAGGGCCAAAGAACAAACTGTACGTCCCACCAGAGGCTAGGGCTGCCGTCCTGGACTTCTGTCACGGGTCCAAGCTCTCCTGCCACCCAGGGATGCGAAGGACCGTGGCAGTGGTCCGGCAGCGCTTCTGGTGGGCGTCCCTGGAGGCTGACGTCCGGGCATACATCCAGGCCTGCACCACCTGCGCCAGGGGCAAGACAGACCACCAAAAGGCACAGGGACTCCTTCAGCCGCTTCCTGTGCCTCATCGCCCCTGGTCCCACATTGGTCTGGATTTCGTCACGGGCCTCCCGCCGTCCTGGGGGCACACCACCATCCTCACGATAGTGGACCGGTTCTCCAAGGCGGCCCACTTCGTGGCCCTCCCGAAGCTCCCGTCGGCCCAGGAGACAGCGGATCTCCTGGTCCACCATGTCATACGTCTGCATGGGATACCAACAGACATCATCTCAGATCGTGGTCCCCAGTTTTCCTCGCAGGTTTGGAGAAGTTTCTGCCAGGAGCTGGGGGCCACCGTGAGCCTCTCGTCTGGGTATCACCCACAGACCAACGGACAGGCAGAACGGGCTAACCAAGAGCTGGAGCAGGCCCTGCACTGTACCACATCTGCACACCCGACGGCTTGGAGTTAACACCTGGCCTGGATCAAGTATGCGCATAACAGCCAAGTGTCCTCTGCCACCGGCCTCTCCCCATTCGAGGTGTGTCTGGGGTACCAGCCCCCTTTGTTTCCTGTGGTGGAGGGAGAGGTTGGTGTGCCCTCGGTCCAGGCCCACCTGCGGAGATGCCGTCGGGTGTGGCGCACCGCCCGTTCGGCCTTGTTGAGGGCCCGGACGAGGGCAAAGACCCATGCAGACCGTCGACGGTCCCCGGCCCCCGCATATCGTCCTGGGCAGGAGGTGTGGCTATCTACAAGGGACATCCCACTCCAGGTTGATTCCCCCAAACTCAAGGACCGGTACATTGGGCCCTATAAGATCCTCAAGTTCCTCAGTCCCGCCGCAGTGAGGCTCCAACTCCCGGCCTCACTGCGGATCCATCCGGTATTCCATGTGTCGAGACTGAAACCACATCACACCTCACCCCTCTGTACACCCGGTCCGGCGCCGCCTCCTGCCCGTATCATCGACGGGGAGCCGGCTTGGACAGTGCACCGGCTCCTGGACGTCCGTCGAATGGGCCGGGGTTTCCAGTATTTGGTGGACTGGGAGGGGTATGGACCCGAAGAACGCTCCTGGGTGAAGAGGAGCTTCATCCTGGACCCGGCCCTCCTGGCCGATTTTTACCGTCGCCACCTGGACAAGCCTGGTCGGGCGCCAGGAGGCGCCCGTTGAAGGGGGTGTCCTGTTGTGTGGGCCGCCAGAAGAGGAGGTACTGCTGGCCCACCACCAGAGGGCGCCCTGTCTGAAGTGCGGGCTTCAGGCACGAGAGGGCGCTGCCACCTCCCAAGAGCGGCCGGGTTGACAGCTGTCACTCATCGGCTATGACAGCTGTCACCAATCATCTGTGCCTCACCCCAAATAAAAGCAGGACGACACCTCCACCACGTCGCCGAGATATCGTTCTTCCAAGGAGGTAACTCTCTCAGCCTGAGAATTCCTAACGTTGTTTTCAGTAGATACATTGTTGCAGCTGTCTTCCCGAAGGACCGGCGTATGCTGCGACTGCTTCGCTCTGCATTCCGCCAGATAAGTAATTAGACAGGAGCTGCACGAGCGTGTGATTAGAGGTGGAGGTGGAATAACCACCATCCTTGTTACGGGGTGTACACACACCCACACCTGACTGTTTTTGCTCTTCGCCAGCAGTACCAGATCCGACATGCAGAGACGGTGGCCACCTGGGGGACTCGGGACCTGGCAGCTCCAGTATCCTCCTGGTTCGGTGGCGGAGGAAATCGTGTGGTTCCGGTTCTTCTCCAGACGGACGTCTCCTATCGTCAAACCTGCCCACACGACACCTTTATTAATTGACTTTGTATTCATTCTATAATCTGCTGTGTGTAGTTGTGGCATTCACAACAGTAAAGTGTTCAAATTTAACTTCTCCTATTGTCCGTTCATTTGTGCCCCCTGTTGTGGGTCCGTGTCACTACACTTTCACAACATACTGTTCTTTTACCTTCCCCACTTAGATTTTGCTACCTTGTCAGAAAATTCACCCAATGACCATCTGGTCACAAGTAAGTATCGTAACCCTAATTGTCATAAAAATGTATTTTGTGAACATTTATCAACATCCACAAAAACTCCTATGTATGCACATGCACATGACGCGCACACACGTACACACACACACACACACACACACACACACACACACACACACACACACACACACACACACACACACACACACACACACACACATGTATTATTTACAAAGTAATGTATATAATATATATAGTGTGTAAATTATTGTTATAAATATGGCATGTAATATTTCCTGAGAAATATAAAATAAAAGCTACATCTCTGGGTCTCCTCCAAAACCAAATAGATTTTTTTCTTGGCTCATGTTCTACTCCTCCACCATGTTTCATGACCTGGTAGTGTTTGTCTAATCCTGCTGACATATAAACAAACAAAACCAGCTAACAGCAATGAAAACACAACCTCCTTGGTGGAGGTAATGAATCCAAAGTGGTGTGATGTAGTTGAAAAGTGGCTGTGCTTGTCTGAACATGTGCTGGGTTGACTGAAATCAACGACTGAGACTTTTCCTTGCAGATTTGGACAAAATGAAGTTCTAGATTTGAGTAGTCTACCACCAAATGTTGTATTATTTATTTATTTTATTTTATTTTTTTTAAGTTATACCTGGAATTTCAGTGCAATTGCCAAGTCTGAAGACTTTATGCTTTCATGAAAATTCTGCAAAAGCTGGTCCAAAGGAGGCATGAGGCCAGCTTGCTAAAGCCAGAAATTTATGGTCATGTATGTGTGACTAATGACTTGTCTCCGACACATTAGTTTCCTTTATCCTCTCCTCTGTTTGTCTTCCGCACATCATTTAGTCAGGGCTTTTCCGTTTGTGTCTCGGACATGGTTGTCTTAACGTTGTTAAATCTATGCAGGAGGAAGTTCCAGTCAGACGTGTGTGAGTAACTTGCCTGTGATGCATGACTTTATACAATGCGAATAATGAGACAAGTAGAATAAATTATACATGTTAAGGGCCCACCGCTATTAGTTCACCTCTCTCTTTTTCCTGTCAAACTCCAATCTCTGTCTCTCCCTTTTCCTCTCCACCTCCTCTGCTGTCTGTTTTCACTTGTTGTTTATCTCCTCTTACTTCTTCTCCCCTCTGTCATATTTTTCTGCTCTCTCATTCTGTTTTTGTCTTCCATTCATTCCTCCCTTCCCCTCTCTGTCTTTGTCCTACTTCTCAGGGTCTCATGGTGAAGCTTTGTCTAATTACCCTGCTGCCATTAAAGTGGAACAGTGTATACAAACACACAGAATAACTGAATATTACTTGCACCCCCAACACACACACATACTCAACAAAAATATAAATGCAACACTTTTGGTTTTGCTCCCATTTTGTATGAGATGAACTCAAAGATCTATAACTTTTTCCACATACACAATATCACCATTTCCCTCAAATATTGTTCACAAACCAGTCTAAATCTGTGATAGTGAGCACTTCTCCTTTGCTGAGATAATCCATCCCACCTCACAGGTGTGCCATATCAAGATGCTGATTAGACACAATGATTAGTGCACAGGTGTGCCTTAGACTGTCAACAATAAAAGGCCACTCTGAAAGGTGCAGTTTTATCACACAGCACAATGCCACAGATGTCGCAAGATTTGAGGGAGCATGCAATTGGCATGCTGACAGCAGGAATGTCAACCAGAGCTGTTGCTCGTGTATTGAATGTTCTTTTCTCTACCATAAGCCATCTCCAAAGGCGTTTCAGAGAATTTGGCAGTACATCCAACCAGCCTCACAACCGCAGACCACGTGTAACCACACCAGCCCAGGACCTCCACGTCCAGCATGTTCACCTCCAAGATCGTCTGAGACCAGCCACTCGGACAGCTGCTGAAACAATCGGTTTGCATAACCAAAGAATTTCTGCACAAACTGTCACGTTGGAGAGGTGTTCTCTTCACGGATTAATCCCGGTTCACACTGTCCAGGGCAGATGGCAGACAGCGTGTGTGGCGTCGTGTGGGTGAGGGGTTTTCTGATGTCAATGTTGTGGATCGAGTGGCCCATGGTGGCGGTGGGGTTATGGTATGGGCAGGCGTCTGTTATGGACGAAGAACACAGGTGCATTTTATTGATGGCATTTTGAATGCACAGAGATACCGTGACGAGATCTTGAGGCCCATTGTTGTGCCATACATCCAAGAACATCACCTCATGTTGCAGCAGGATAATGCACGGCCCCATGTTGCAAGGATCTGTACACAATTCTTGGAAGCTGAAAATGTCCCATTTCTTGCATGGCCTCCATACTCACCGGACATGTCACCCATTGAGCATGTTTGGGATGCTCTGGACCGGCGTATACGACAGCGTGTACCAGTTCCTGCCAATATCCAGCAACTTCGCACAGCCATTGAAGACGAGTGGACCAACATTCCACAGCCCACAATTGACAACCTGATCAACTCTATGCGAAGGAGATGTGTTGCATTGCATGAGGCAAATGGTGGTCACACCAGATACTGACTGGTATCCCCCCCCCAATAAAACAAAACTGCACCTTTCAGAGTGGCCTTTTATTGTGGACAGTCTAAGGCACACCTGTGCACTAATCATGGTGTCTAATCAGCATCTTGGTATGGCACACCTGTGAGGTGGGATGGATTATCTCAGCAAAGGAGAAGTGCTCACTATCACAGATTTCGACTGGTTTGTGAACAATATTTGAGGGAAATGGTGATATTGTGTATGTGGAAAAAGTTTTAGATCTTTGAGTTCATCTCATACAAAATGGGAGCAAAACCAAAAGTGTTGCATTTATATTTTTGTTGATTATATATATGTGTGTGTGTATATATATATATATATATATATATATATATATATATATATATATATATATATATATATATATATATATATATATATATAAAAGCTGGTCACTTGAATGTATCTTACCCTGAATCCATTGCACACACCCAGCTTAGTATGTTCCAGTAATACAAATACATATAGCACAATGTGTACACCGTGGTGAGGCACTGTGGAGGTGATCCAGGTGGAACTACAGCTGTTATATTCTGTGGAACTGTGGTATTGTGGTCACATTTAGAAGTTGATTTTGGCCTCGTTGTACCACAATACAGCTGTTGAAGTGTGTTTGGCTCAGAAAAGCCATTCAGATACACACATCAAAACAGATTAGATGTATTTCCATCTTGTCAGTCAAACCCAATACTGATATGTTGTGATAGTAATGCAAACATGCTGCGTTTGGTTAACTATCTCTGCCAACCTACAGAAGAGGATAGACAGCATTAGATTGTCCTTGTGTTGTCTGTTTGGAAACAGTACTGATAAAATTAGACAAAAGCAAGGAGAAAGACCAGGTAGAGGAAAGCTGGTACCTCAGGTATTAAGGATCATGATGGTATTTATTGCTGATTTTGCACATTCATTCCTTCAATTTGTGCCGCTTATCTGGGTCTGAGTCACAGTGGCAGAAAACGAGAATAATTCATTGGACACTTCCCTATCCTCTGTCATCACTTCTGAGTCTTCCTTGGGGATTCTGTGATGTTCCCAACCCAGCTATACAAATATAGCAACTTCTGATCAATCCATATCAATTTCAGACTTAAAATAATGTACTGATTTAAGCCCCAGCAATTTTGGGTTAAACAACGCCCACTTCTGCTTTAGGCCCCGCTCACTACGAGTACAGATACAGATACAGATAGTGGCGTACTCGCTCATCCCTATGGTATTGTGAGAAAAAGTTGATTTTGATATTGTGGTGCATTTAAGCACATTTGAAATGTTTTATCTTTTGCAGTTATCAGAATGACAAATAATGACAAATTTTCTTTGAGCTTTCACCTGATATTTACTCCTCTATCAAGTTACCATAGTAGAAAGTGTAGAAATTTTACAGAGATCAGCTGTCGCAGGCTGATTGGTTGTTTGGGTGGTTGTTGTGTTAGCATTTATTTGTTTCGTTTTTAAAGCTCAAACGTTTGTCTGTAAAACATGACCATGTTTTATAGGCTAACCCTAACTCTAACCAAAATTCTATCTTCTGTTTTATAGTTTTGCCCAGTCACACATGTGGCACTCCTGGCCTCATTCCAAATGGAATCATTCATGGTTCCCGGTACAACATAGGGGACAAGATCCGTTACAGCTGTGAGTCAGGTTTTGTACTGGAAGGACACAGCATCCTCACATGTATTGTATCACCTGGCAGTGGAGCACAGTGGGACTTCCCATCACCTTTTTGTAGAGGTAAGCCCATCTTTGGCTTTTCATTCCACTTGTGTTCATGAGCGTGTGTAAGAGTACTGTGTTTGGTCCTGTGTGAACACAACAACTCAAGAGTTTTTATGCAATTTGGACTACATTTGGTGAATGACTGAGGGTCAGGCAAGGACAAAGTACTGTAATTCAATTTAGAGGGGAAAAAAAAGATTCAATTCTATTTGAAAATTAAGGATATTTAGAATGGCTATTTTAAGAAATTGCTGAAAGATAGACACCCTCATATACCATCTTTGTATTGGTTTTATGACCTGTAACTAGTGATGGCTGTATGAGGTGTCATGAAACAGCTGTGTAGAGTACACATCAGTTTGAACTGTATTTTGAAATATCTATTGGGTTCAGGTTCATATCTATTGGGTTGTTGATTGGAAAGGTGCTACTTATTCTAATCTGTTATTCTTTCTTTTTCCCCAGCGGAGGGAGCATGTGGCGGGACATTAAGAGGGACTGCAGGTTCAATAACAAGCCCCGGATATCCTGCAGAGTATGAAAACAACTTGGACTGCACATGGTCAATCCTTGCTGAACCTGGAGACACCATTGCTTTCATCTTCAATGATTTTTTATTAGAGGACAAATATGACTTCTTGGAAATCAGCGGGACAGAAGCACCAAGCATATGGTGAGATACGATTTGTATGCAGACCACTCAGCTGGACAGAAATAATCATGGCAGACACATTGTTGTGAAAATGAGCGGCAGTGAGGCTTCCTGTGATGAGGAGAGCCACAATATGTAATTTAAAACTCACACAGAAGCACTGTTGATCTCGGAAAGGTCAGTGTTATTTTCATATTTTCTGGGCTTTTAATGTATGGCACATAAACAAATACACAAAGTAGACACTGCAGTGCCATTCTGTATATCAGATGGCGACACAGGATATTATTTTCAGGAATTAGCAGCCTGGAGGCCTTATTGTTCTATTCGCTGACTTGTCCACTTTAAAGAGAGCAGTTGATGTTTTGCACTAACTCATCCACTTTCAACAGAGTGTATAAAATTAAAAGCAGGCCTAATGGTATTGTTGAGGAGCACACTTACAACCACTGATTGATTGGCTGCACGGGAGTCCTGTTGATTTGGCAGATTTATGTATATCTTCCAGGGAAGGTGATAAATTGTTGTTTCAGATCCGTTTTCTGTGGGCAAGAACAGACTCTGAGTTTTCTTTTTCTAAAGCAGGCCACTGTTGGTATTTGCTGTTTGTTATGAAAGTCATACATGATGGTGGATGAAGTGTGTTTATCAAGGTCTGTCCACTAAAATGCCATATTACCAAAGCAGAATTACATATTGACGTGGAACCAAAAGATAATGGACCTTTGACCTTGACATTTATAAATAGTAAAGTGTTTTTGTACATAATTTCATATGTAATTAAACAAATTCCCCCCCCCCCCCCCAAAAAAAAATATATGCCTATATAGTCATTGTGATGGTAAAAGCAAATGCTAAAGTTTTTATCACTACAACAATACCAAACCCATCGATATAATGCGTTCTAAAAATTTTTTACAGCCTCTCCGAGACATCCAGTTTCTGTGCCTGTTGCTTGAAATGATAAGGAGCTGTTCTTTGCTGTGCCAGTGTCTCTTAAGCCTCGTCCATACAGGAGTAGATTTAGATGTAGCTCCGGGAGTACGGGGTCCGGGATCCTTTGCTAAGGGCTATCTGTTCTGTGTACGACCGCAGCAGGAGCTTGGTTCGCATTGCCGGTAGTAAGTCAAACCTGTTTCCAGTGCACGTTGGCCTCCGCCAGGACTGCCCTTTGTCACTGGTTCTGTTCATTATCTATATGGACAGAATTTCTAGGCGCAGCCAGGGTGTAGAGGGGGTATGTTTTGGGAACCACAGAATCTCATCTCTGCTGTTTGCGGATGATGTGGTTCTGTTGGCTTCATCAAATCAGGACCTTCAGTGTGCACTGGGGCAGTTTGCAGCCGAGTGTGAAGCGTCCGGGATGAAAGTCAGCACCTCCAAATCTGAGGCCATGGTTCTTGACCGGAAAAAGGTGCTTTGCCCTCTACAGGTCGGTGGAATGTCCTTGCCTCAAGTGGAGGAGTTTAAGTATCTTGGGGTCTTGTTCACGAGTGAGGGACGGATGGAGTGTGAGATCGATAGACGGATCGGTGCAGCATCTGCAGTGATGCAGTCACTGTATTGGACCGTCGTGGTGAAGAGAGAGCTGAGTAGGGGGGCAGAGCTCTCGATTTACCGATCGAGCTACGTTTCGATCCTCACCTATGGTCATGAGATTTGGCTTATGACCGAAAGAACGAGATTGCGTGTACAAGTGGCCGAGATGAGTTTCCTCTGCAGGGTGGCTGGGCGCTCCCTTAGAGATAGGGTGAGGAGCTCAGTCACTTGGGAGGAGCTCGGAGTCGAGCCGCTGCTCCTCCATGTCGAAAGGAGCCAGTTGAGGTGGCTCGGGCATCTTTTTCGGATGCCGCCTGGACGGGAGGAGGCCCCAGGGAAGACACGCTGGGTCTTTGTCTCTCGGCTGGCTTGGGAACGCCTTGGGGTTCCCCCGGAGGACCTGGGGGAGGTGTTTTTGGATCGGGACGTCTGGGCGGCTTTGCTTGAGCTGCTGCCCCCGCGACCCAACTCCGGATAAAGCGGTAGAAAATGGATGGATGGATGGAATAAGCAGGAACTTACTTTGAAATAAATGAAATGCAGAGATGCAGCCTAATAACTTTGAAAAATAAAAATTAGCAGCTTGTATTTTTATTCTGACTTGAGTTCATTTAATCTATTTTTCTCCTCCCCAGTCACATTTTGTGCTTGAACATAAAACAACTACATCATCTAAAATAAATATCTTTGGAAAATAACAACCTGTTAAAGTTCAGAGTTCTCAGCTGTTTCTGAACATCACTGCATAGTTTCTCCACGTCAGGTTTTTTTAAACACAATTGTATGTGATTTTTATTCTGTTCATTTATATATTATCATTTTTAAGGAATGTGACCATTTATTTCATCTCATTTCAGTATAACTGTCACCGACACGTGCACACGGTGTGAACAGGACGCACTGTCAGAACACTCCAGGGTGTAATAAAGGCAGCGCCACAGTTTTGTGTTGCTTTTCACTCTGTGCTCAACGTGCTCTCTCACTCTGCACTGACTGAAGCGAATCCACCCCCGCCTCCTCTCCTCTCCCTCTTCACAGCGAGCCGACACACACACACACACACACACACACACACACACACACACACACACACACACACACACACACACACACACACACAGCTGCAGCGATCGGACCCAGGCCTAATTTTAGAAGGCTTTAAGCAAAGCCGGCCACTATTTTTTCGGCGTCTTTTTTGAAAATTGACCACCCAAATGACGGCAGGATGAGTCGATTCCCGCTTCCGTGTGCTCCCGTGTGCTCCCGTGAACTTTTAATTCCGTACCGTCCCAATCACGTGATAAGTAGCAAAGTTGACTCCCATCGCGTGGGAATCCCACAGGAATCCTGTGACCCGTGGGATTCCCGAAAAAATGTCAGCCTCTGTTCAGAACACGGCAAGACAAAAATCAGGACTGTGAATAGGCGCTGGAAAGTGTACAAAAGACAACAATCTGGCAGTGAAGTGAAGGACTGTGAGGTATAAATACACGTGGAGTACTCAGGATGTGAGATGAGGAACAGGTGGTGTTAACGAGGTGCACGTGAGGAAATACCTAGAAGGGGGCATGGCTAGTGAACAAAGATTATACACAGGCAAGATTGTGAGGAGGGGAGTGCACAAAATGGAGTGATGTAAGAGACAAAGACACGTGAGCGGGTGGCAAGAGAGTGAGTGAAAAAAATGAGGCAGGTTCAGTGAATACAATCAAATATAAGTGAGGGACAATGACATGAAAAATGGGCAGGATATAATACAATTTTTAGAACGCATTATATCGATGGGTTTGGTATTGTTGTAGTGATAAAAAACAGAACAGAGCTAAAATGGAAATCAAGGGCAGGATATAATACAACAACAAACCAGGCATGAACATGAGAACTGAAAGAAAATAAACACCAAGACAAAATGAAACTGGAACTGAATAAGAAAACAAAGTGACTAAACAAGTTAAAAATAAAACAGAGACTGTGATTAACAAAACCTGACACTAAAGCACAACAGATATATAACAAATGAGAAGAACAATATAAACAAGTGGTAAACAATGAAAACACAAACTGGCTGAACAAAACAAGAACAGAATTGGACAATGGCTAAAGTATAAAAGTAGCAAAGAAACAAAGTGGCAAAGCAAAATAGAACAGAATAAACCCATGCTAAATAACTAATAAAACAGAGCTGGGGCAGACGGTCGGTAAGAGGAGGAAAAATTTGAATCGAAGCCCAGAGCCGGCCAAAATCGTGACAGTTACCCCCCTCTATGAGGTCGACCCCGGCGGACTCAGAAAGGCACAACTGGCACTCCGACAAAGGGAGAGAGGCGGGGGACCCAGGACGGGGGCCAAACAGAGGCGGGAGGCCCACCAAAAGCCTGGAAACCCTAAGAGTTACTGACATCTTGACCAAAACTGGGGAAGGGAACCCTTGGCTGACAAACGGGACAAAAAAACCCCAGTAGGCGGCCGGACACCAGGTATAACCTGGCGCCTAAATAAGTAGGGAGGCCGGCATAAGACCAGGTCCGGGTGGCGGCCATGAGGCCTCTCAAAACACGCAACAGATTTAGGGGACCAACAAGCAGGAACACATGGTTTTATGGCAGAATTAGGGGCCCCTTGAGGAACAGCTCTAGATCCAAAACACCCTTAACAACAAAGGGCAATAACCACTTGCTCAAGAGTAGAGACCATGAAACGGGAAAGCCAAAAAAAAAAAAAAAAAAACTGAAACAAAAGCAAAAACCCTAACATCCCAAATACCAAATGTAGCATCAGGAAGAATATAATATGTGTTTTAGGATATTTGAAATTATCACTTGTGGATAATTTGACCTCGAATACTGGGGGCAGCACCTATGACTGAATGATATTATAACAAGGTTATAATATCTATGATTTTAGGGTCAGTCAATAGGAAATATTAAAATGAGTCTCTAATCTTCAGTAGTACGTTCTACATGTCAAGTCCGACCCCCTCTGTAAAACCATACAAAATCACAGACAACTTCACACATTTAAAACAGTTATTTAACTCAGTCAGGAGTTAAATAACAGGACACAGTAAGGCAATTTGATGATGATGAATTTCACTGAGCAATTATTATATGACATTCACATAATTTGGTTTAGTTGCGGGAATTTAAGAATGAATTTCATCCTAATCATCAGGGAATTTACTTTGGTATTTATTCATGTGAGATTGTTCATGACGGTAAATAGAATAAAATAAAAGCCACTATTTTATCTGACACCATAGCTCGGTCTTACTTGGATGCTGTGCAGATCGGTCTCCGTAGGTCAGGGGCTGGGATTTGTCTCATTTTCAGTCAATGATCTGTCCGTCACACAGCTGCTTCAGGGACCTTGACAAAGAGACTCTGCCAGTCACCCCACCCAGTTTCCTTGGTTACTGGGGATGCTTTCTGTTGTTAGGCTGTGACTTGCGGCCACGGTTCAAATCACTGTTGACGTCTCAGCTGACCTGGATGTTTTTATCTCTGCAGTGCTTGTAGTCTGGGATCGTCAGAATAAAGGCTTGAGTGTCTTTATTTATTCCATTAACCAAAACAAATCTTTGTCTTTCGTCGTTATCTTTGGAAGCTGGATCAAATCACAAAACTCGATACAAAAGTAGTTGACTTTGTAAGAAAAATGTTTGCGGGATAAATTTGGAGTTCAAGAAGAAAAAAGGTTTTAATTTGAGAAATCGCAAAAGGAAGTTAAATGCGCCTGTGTGTTTAACTTTACAACAGTTGAGCAAAAGTTATCTGTAGAAATAAAGGAAAAAGTAATTTCTTGTTTGTGTGCACAAATAAGAAATAGGTTTACATAGCACGTGGTTGCAGACAAAGGGTCATAAAAAAATTTGGTTGGCTAGGCAGCGTCTCGAGATGCAAGAAGAGAGAGCATAAGAGTAAGGGTGTGTAAGAGATAAGAGGCCGATTCCCCGGGGGCGCCTGCTTTTAAAGGGTTAAAAGCTCCACCCTCAAGAATTCTGGGTACTGTAGTTTTCTTCTTCGTTCCTTCGTCAGGTTTTATAATAAATCAGCGTCTGTTATTCTTAAAATTCCCGCTTACAAACCAAGCAAGTCCTGTATTGCAAAACTTTAACAAACACCATTTCCTTAGAACTATCACACACGATTATATATGAAAAAGCACATTGGATAAACCTTCTACAATCTATGATCAGAGCACGAAATACCAGATATATCAATTTCATGTGTGAGGTTAAACAATCACGTTTGTTTCGTTTTCTTCTTTTTTTTCTTCTGGTTACAACAGCAAAGTACAACTTTTTAAAGGTGGTTAAACTTTATAATACTGTACAAGGTAGTTACCTGCCCATCCCCAATTTGTCCAACAGGGGTCACTCTTGGTTCATGGACTGGAAGGGACTGGGTTTTGGATTTCATCATAAAATATTATATTTGTCAATCCTGCATTGATTTGAACCAGACAAACTGCAGTGTGATTCCCAAGTTGATGGCAGTTTGTCTGTGGTATGATTTTACTTGAATCTTGTTGTAAAGACATATTTGTTAGACTTTGGAAAAATAGGTCTTTCTGGGGTCTGTGTTTTTTAGATGAGAAAAGAGTTGGCAACATCTGGGTTCTGTGCTGATAAGGTTATTCACAGCTCCATGAGGAATGCACTTTAGAGAATCTTAAATCGTGTTAGTGGTGGGGGTTGATGACAGTTGGCCATCCTGTGCTATGGTCAGGAAAGCCTCCTTTTGACAACTTGATATTTCCCATGTCTGGGTTGGAATGGGTTCCTCTTTGAAGAATGCTTTTACGACTTCTGATTAATGCAAACTTAGGAGGTTGAATGGTGTATGCAGGCTCCTTGCTACACAAATGAATAGAAATGCCACCCATTGTCTCCAAATCCCTAGTCCATACAGACGAGCATGAGAACCAGTGTTCAAATGTGCACAGAAGAGGCCTGAATAATTCAAGTAAGATGTTAAGGTGTCCAGCCAAAGAAATTTTAAAAAAGACACACAGGTGTGAAATCCAAAACCATAAAAGGTTCAGCATCCGATTACCACATAGCCAAAGTAATGAAATCCCATCAGGGAATGAGTCAATCCCAAAAAAACCTTTCCATCAAAAAATACAGTAAATAACTGATCCCTCCAAATGAATTTGAAATATGATCAGAACTGGAAAAACACTTTGCAGGCCAAAGAAAGGACTCTGACTGAGTAGTGTTGAAACCCACAAACTGACAACCAATCACTGAGGAGGACCTTAAGAATGAAATAAAGCTGCGGCACAACATAAAACACATAAGAAGTGCACATGAAGCATATTTCAGTATAAGATATGGCGCATGTAACAGAATTTCGATCACAGCACAAAAGAACCATTTTAAATTTAGACCTGGTGCCTTTAAGAAATTTTTAACAGGTTCACAAGATAATTGTTTAGGTTCAAATGTGGTGTTTTTAACAGATTTCTCACAAATTCACTGTCATGAACACAGATCAGCGTAAACTAGAAGAAAAGAGAAAAGACACTAACCATCCCACAGTCACAGTTTTCAGAGGCTGCCTTCAGAACTGACACTGGCTCAGATCGCAGTAGCTCTGGGACAGCAACACAGTCTGTCTGCGGGTGGGTGCCCCCTCTGGAACCGCCACTGGCATAGACAAAGGACAATGAGTGACTCCTTCAGCAACCAATGAGGGCGGATCTGTGGCTGAGCACATGGAAGCTAAGATATCAGCAGGCGAAGATGAGGCAGCAGGTTTGTGTGACATCATCAATGAATTGGCCACAATGCCTACGGAAGTAGAGGCTGAGCAGACTACAGGTGAAAGAGAAGCAGGGCCGGCTGTGAGTGATCCACTCGGTGGACAAGACAACACGATGTGCGCGTGACGAATTCTGCCACTGCTGGCGAGGAGCACGCCGTGACAATTCTACTTCTGTCAGTGCAGTGCATGCCAAGACGAAACTGACATCAGGAGGTAGGGTGCACGCTGCGACTGAGGCTGGGCACAGGAGACGTGGGCAGCTTGACTTGCTCATGAGACATGGGCTCCTCTGGGCTCCATGATGATGTGACTTCTCCCGATGGCTCTATTTGTGATCTCAGTGGCGAGTGATCAGCTGATCTTGGAGGAGTGATCGCAAAAGAGGGTTCGGGCAAAACTGGAGCTGAGGTGATCTCTGTGGCTGGAGCGCGTGATTCAGGCTGGGATGCTCTCAGCCTTCGAGGCATTGGGAACGGCGCTACATGGAGAGGCTGCACTGTTGGAACCAGCGACCGGGACGCATGGCCCCGCTGGATCTGGCGGCGTCAATGTGGACACTGCTTGTTTTCTCCATCGTGCTGGCTTCGGGGGCATCTGGAATGTGACTGGATGTGATTGGATTACAGACTGCATTACAGGAACAGAGTGCAGAAAGTAAGCAGCTAACTTCGGTGTTACTTCATGCCTGGGTGGAGCGAGGGCGGCGTCTAAAAGCGTGATGATGTGTGGCTCCTCACAACAGGTGGTGGTGAGCTCGGACTTGAACAAAAAGTCTATGGGATCCTTAAAGCAGGAAGGGACCTCACCCTGCTCAAACATCATTTTAATGTCTCTCATCTCTTTGAATGTGGTTAACAGCTCTGGCTCAGCTAAAAAGATTTGACCGAGAGCCGAAAAAATGAGTTGTTTGCTCTGCTGACTGCAGCAGTCCTGAAAAAAAAAAAAAAAGTCTTGTATCTTGTATCTTGAATAATGACGTAGCCGTATACTGAAGAGTTAATTGCTCTGACTCAGAATCTTCGTTCTCATCCAAATCAATCCAGTCTGACTCGTCATCATCATCATCATCATCATCAGACGGCAGGTAGGCCTCAGGGTGCCTCATCCACTCTGGAAGCTTCTGTCCACAAAAAAACGTTATCCAGGCTCAGAAGCTCTGGGAAATAATCAAATAGACATGGATATGAATGAACAAAATCCCAGGCTTGTTTAAGATAATCAACCTTCTCTCTGGGAACACAGCAGTCTCGAAAACAAATGAAAAAGAAGGAGAAGTTAGCAAAAATCTTCTTTATCACCTCATTGTCTTGAAGCACAGCAACAGTGTCCGTGGCAGGAGTGGAGCCTGTGGAGTCCATGTTCTGGCCAGATTGTATTGTCAGGGCGGGCGGCTGCCCGGCACCCAGTGCGGCTGGACCCGCAATGCAGACTCCCAGACTAGGCTTTGGTGAAAGAAAAATCATTGTCTTTATTCCAGGCCTTGGTTCAATACACATGTGGTCAGTCAATGAGGCAGAAGTACCAACAGGATTAGGCAGAGACACAATCATAGACGAGCAGGGTTCAGAGGCACAAGCAAACACAAACTTCTGGGATGAGGCAAGAGGCATGGTCAAGGGGTACAGAGCAGGATTCAGAGCATGGCAAGACAAAAATCAGGACTGTGAATGGGCGCTGGAAAGTGTACAAAAGACAACAATCTGGCAGTGAAGTGAAGGACTGTGAGGTATAAATACAGGTGGACTAATCAGGATGTGAGATGAGGAACAGGTGGCGTTAACGAGGTGCATGTGAGGAAAGACCTAGAAAAGGGCGTGGCTAATGAACAAAGATTATACACAGGCAAGATTGTGAGGAGGGGAGTGCACAAAGTGGAGTGATGTAATAGACAAAGACACGTGAGCGACACAAGAGTGTGAGTGAAAGAAAATGAGGCAGGTTCAGTGAACACAATAAAATATAAGTGAGGGACAATGACATGATGGGAGGTGCAGGGGTGTGCAGTGGAAACAAATGGCAAAAAAAAAAAAAAAAAAAAAAAAAAAAAACAGAACAGAGCTAAAACAGAAATCAAGGGCAGAATATAATACAACAACAAACCGGGCATGAGCATGAGAACTGAAAGAAAATAAACACAAAGACAAAACTAAACTGGAACTGACACAGAAAACAAAGTGGCTAAACAAACTAAAAATAAAACAGAGACTGTGATTAACAAAACCTGACACTAAAGCACTACAGATAATATAACAAATAAGAACAATATAAACAAGTGGTAAACTATGAAATCACAAATTGGCTGAACAAAACAAGAACAGAATTAAACAATAGCTAAAGTATAAAAGTAGCAAAGTAACAAAGGGGCAAAGCAAAATAGAACATAATAAATCCATGATAAATAACTAATAAAACAGCTGGGGCAGATTGTTGTGAAAGTGTAGTGACACGGACCCACAACAGCGGGCATAAATGAACGGACAATAGAAGGAGTTAAATTTGAACACTTTACTGACGATAGGAGGCTCGACGATAGGAGACGTCCGTCTAGAGAAGAACCGGAACCACACGATTTCCTCCACCACCGAACCCGAAGGATACTGGAGCCGCCAGGTCCCGAGTCCCTCAGGTGGCCACCGTCTCCGCGTGTCGGATCTGGTACTGCTGGCGAAGAGCAAAGACAGTCAAGTGTGGGTGTGTGTACACCCAGTAACAACAACGGTGGGAATTCCACCTCCACCTCTAACACACACTCATGCAGCGTCTGTCTATTCACTTATCTGGCGGAAAGCAGAGCGAAGCAGTCGTGGCCCACGCCGGTCCTCCGGGGAGACAGCTGCAACAATGTATCTACTGGAATCAATATTGGAATATTCAGGCTGAGAGTATTACCTCCGTAGAAGAACGATATCTCGGCGACGTGGTGGAGGTGTCATCCTGCTTTTATCCGGGGTGAAGTGCAGATGATCGGTGACAGCTGTCATAGTTGATGAGTGACAGCTGTCACCTCGGCTGTTCCTGTGAGGCGGCAGCGCCCTCTCGTGCCTGAAGCCCGCACTTCAGGCAGGGCGCCCTCTGGTGGTGGGCCAGCAGTACCTCCTCTTCTGGCGGCCCACACAACACAGATGGTGGGTAAGAGAAGGAGGAAAAATTAGAATCGAAGCCCAGAGCCAGCCAAAATCATGATACACTCTCCTTTTACAGCACACAATTTCCTGGATTACTTTGAGAATAACATAGAAGACATTAGGTTAAATATATCCCAGCATGCCTTAACTGAGCCACGACACACTACTATTGAGGCCATTACTGAGGTATTACCTAGATTTACAGAATTTGAGAGTATCTCCCTAGGCATGCTGATGAAACATGTAACATGAAGAAAAAGCACAACCTGTTTATTTGATCCTATACCAACAAAACTGTATAAGGACCTGTGGCCCACTCTTGGGCCGACTGTGCTGGAAATTACAACCCCAATTCCAGTGAAGTTGGGACATTGTGTAAAATGTAAATAAAAACAGAATACAATGATTTGCAAATCCTCTTCAACCTATATTCAATCGAATACACCACAAAGACAAGATATTTAATGTTCAAACTGATAATTTTTTGTTGTTGTTTTTGTGCAAATATTTGCTCATTTTGAAATGGATGCTTGCAACACATTTCAAAAAAAGGGATGGGGCAACAAAAGACTCGGAAAATTGATGAATGCTCAAAGAACACCTGTTTGGAAACAGGTGAGCGTCATGATTGGATGTAAAAGGAGCATCCCCAAAATGCTCAGCTGTTCACAAGCAAAGATGGGCAGAGGATCACCACTTTGTGAACAACTGCATGAAAAAATAGTCCAACAGTTTAAAAACAATGTTTCTCAATGTTCATTTGCAAGGAATTTAGGGATTCCATCATCTACAGTCCAAAATATAATAATATCCAGAAATGCTGCCACCTTCTCTTGGCCCAAGCTCATTTGAAATTGACAGATGCAAAGTGGAAAAGTGTGCTGTGGTCTGATGAGTCCACATTTCAAATTGTTTTTGGAAATCAGGCATGTCGTATCCTCCGGCCAAATGAGGAAAAAGACCATCCAGATTGTCACTTGCGCAAAGTTCAAAGGCCAATGTCTGTGATGGTATTGGGGTGTGTTAGTGCCCATGGCATGGGCAACTTACACATCTGTGATGACACCATCAATGCTGAAAGGTACATCCAATTTTTGGAGCAACACATGCTGCCATCCAAGCAATGTCTTTTTCCGGGACGTCCCTGCTTATTTCAGCAAGACAATGCCAAGCCACATTCTGCACATGTAACAACAGTGTGGCTTCGTAGTAAAAGAGTGCAGGAACTAGACTGGCCTGTCAGCAGTCCAGACCTGTCACCCTTTGAAAATGTGTGGCGCATTATGAAGCGCAAAATACGACAATGGAGACCTCGGACTGTTGAACAACTGAAGTCATACATCAAGCAAGAATGGGAAAGAATGCCACCTACAAGCTTCAACAATTAGTGTCCAAACACTTATTGAGTGTTGTTAGAAGGAAAGGTGATGTAACACAGTGGTAAACATACCACTGTCCCAGCTTTTTTGAAACGTGTTGCAGGCATCCATTTCAAAATGAGCAAATATTTGCACAAAAGCAATAAAGTTTATCAGTTTGAACATTAAATATCTTGTGTTTGTGGTGTATTCACCCGAATATAGGTTGAAGAGGATTTGCAAATCATTGTATTCTGTTATTATTTGCATTTTACACAAGTCCCAACTTCATTGGAATTGGGGTTGTAATAATCTTTCCTTAACTTCTGGATCTGTTCCTAAATGTTTCAAATCTACAGTGATTAAACCATGACTTAAGAAACCTAATCTTGACCCCAGTGTATTGAAAAAGAACTATTGGCCGATATCAAATCTATAATTTTGCTCTAAAATTCTGGGAAAAAAAAGTGGTGTCACGGCAGCTTGTGGACTATCTTACTGATAATAATCTTTTTGAGCCACTGCAGTCTGCTTTTAGAAAATATCATTCCACAGAGACAGCTCTCACTAAAGTGGTGAATGATCTTCTTATTGGATGTCTCAAAACTTCCTGCTTTTAAACTTTGATAAGACTGAAACGATGGTTCTTGGTCCAGTGAGACATTGGCATCAATTTGACCAGTTAACGCTCAGCCTAGGCTCATGTGTCATACATCACACTGACAAAGTGAGGAACCTTGGGGAAATTATTGCTTTCTTCCACCTGTGAAATATAGTGAAGAGTCATCCCATCCTGTCTATGGCTGATGCTGACACCCTGATCCATGCATTTATCTCTTCTAGATTGGCCTACTGCAATGTTCTATTTTCTGGTTTAAAGTTCGACCACATTACAACCATTTTGGCATCCCTTCACTGGCTTCTTGTTCCACTGAGATCAGATTAATCTTCTGCTACTAGTCTATAAAATTGTTCATGGACTGGCACCTCCCTACCTAGCTGACCTAATTAAACCTTACATACCAGCTCGGGCTTTGCGTTCTCATGGTGCAGGACTACTTTGTGTCCCTCGGTTGAATAAGAAATCTGTGGGTCATAGAGCTTTGTCTTATCGTGCCCCTGTTTTTGTGGAATGATCTCCCCGCGTCAATAAAACAGTCAGATTCTGTGGAGAATTTCAAGACCAGACTTAAGACGCAGTTATTTTCCTTTTCATATGGCTAGCATACTGGCATAGTATAGTTCTGTGCTTTTTACTCTTTTAATTCATTTTTTAGGAAACGGAGCGTGCCGCGGCCTCAACTAGTGGCCGGCAGTCACCTTAGTATCCTGTTTTTCTTGTTGTTTAATGCTGGCAAAATTAAACTGCATTTATTGTCTGTCTGATGCCTGATTCTGTTTTTCTCTCTGGTTGAGGTGCAGCTCCATCCAGAGATAGGTGTGGTATTTATCTTAGACAATTACTGTTGCACAGGCTTAAGTTGCAGTTTGTGCATGTGGTCCGAATCAAAATGGTGTCAAATCAACTCTAAGATGGTGCTAAATCAAGTTGTTCAAATGGAGTTTTTACACTATGACTGAGTTAATTTTAACAGTTCGATTCACTTTATTTATATAGTTCCAAATTACAACGTCTTCTCAAGGTGCTTTACATAGACATAGGCAAGGTCTAACCTTACCAACCCTCCTGAACAAGCACATAGGTGACAGTAGTAAGGAAAAAACTCCCTCTGTTTATTATTTATTTATTTATTTATTAAGGAATAAACCTGAAGCAAACCAGAATCAGAGGGGTGACCTACTGCTTTGGTCATTTCAGTACAGACAACAAGAAAAATGAGCAGAGTGCTAGTCAAAATGCATCCAATATAGAGTCCATGTCAGATCTGATTCCACAAAGTCCTAAGGTCTTGATTCCTGTAGTGCACTGCAGACCAGCCTTATCCCAATAGCTAGTGCCATTGACAGAGTGCAGGTCTATGTCAAGTTGCTCAGCATGCAGCAATAGACTCCCCAGTCCTCGGCCCCAGATTTTGGCCGGCAACACTATGCTGGTGTTGATTTAACAGTATTTTGAATGGTACCCACTTTTTTGATTGTTTCTTGTCTGCCTTTATGAGTGGTAGGCATTGCCAGGTGCCATCAGTGTGCAGCAGCTGCAGCCGGATGGCTTATCAAGGATTTCTGTTTGTTTTGTTTTTTGTTTGTTTGTTTTTGCACCTGTTTGGACTTTATTGCAATATCTGTGATTATCTGCGACAACCATGTTATTTGCCACTTTTTGTTTGTTTGTTTCTACCCCAACTAAATATCAGCTTTTCTGTTGCATGCCTGAAAGGGTCATAGTACATTTATGGCCTAATTTGTACCAAGACCAGAGTAAATATTTAATTGTAACTCTAGTCCAATCTGGGAGCATGAGCTGGTACCACATTTTTCCATATCAATGATACCACTGGCTCCATGGTCCAATCGAAAGACCTTACGTCTTGAATGGCAGCCACTCTGGCAGACAACTAGCTAAGTGGAAGAAAATAAATTATTTTGCATATTATACCTTTATGCAGTTGCAGGAGTTCTTAAATTATGACCTCTCTTATTTTCTGCTTAAACTGCTTTTAACCTTGAGTCTAGCCCTGGGATCTTTGAAAAATAACTTTAAAATGTTCCTAGTACTCCCTCAGGATGTGAACTACAACTGTTTTGGGGTGAACAGACAAACAGTTCTTTTCTCATAAAG
Organism: Thalassophryne amazonica; assembly: GCF_902500255.1. Lineage (NCBI taxonomy): Eukaryota > Metazoa > Chordata > Actinopteri > Batrachoidiformes > Batrachoididae > Thalassophryne > Thalassophryne amazonica. The sequence goes on from NC_047104.1 coordinate 84,063,936, forward strand.
TCCCTGTGTTGATCCAGCTGTCAGTGGAACTCTGGTTCCTGGCCAGCATTGGCCTCTTGGTGCTGGGTTTTGGCAATATGTTGTCTCTGACAGCTCAATGGAATACTGCAGGCAGCCAGGTCATTGTGGGAAGGTCATAGTGCTGAATTTATTGTGTGTAAAAAAAAAAAATCACATCAAGCTTCAGTGCAAAGCCCAAAAGTAACACAGAAACAGAACCAACAAAGATACCTGATTCAGTTTCCACTGAAGCTCTCATGTATTAAAATGGTCATATGTCGAATTGTATACATTGATTTATTATATGGCTGCCTGCTTGGCTGATTACTGGTCTGATATTTTCCCATATCGGACATATTCCCATATTTTCCATGACAACTGGTCCACAACGTGTATTTTCTTTACAAACCAGGAAGCTAAAAATGGATTATAAAAAGCAAGTCGGACATGAACGGACTCCATAAATATATCAACAGCATCAGAAAAAACAAACAAACAAACAAAAAAAAAAACAGATTGAAAGCTTACCAGCTACTTACAGGACCATCTGTTAGCAAGTTCTTCATAGAGGTGAAAAAAAGTGAATGAGCTCAACACCATCAGCATCATATTCAGGTGATACTGTAAGTTTGCGTATTTATATGTATAACAGCCATATAATAAGTCCCTTCGGCTGCTCCCTTGTTTGCACTCGGGGTCGCCACAGCAAATCCAAGGTGGATCTGCATGTTGAATAGGCACAGGTTTTACGTCGGATGCCCTTCCTGACGCAGATCCACATTACATGGAGAAATGTGGCAGGGGTGGGATTTGAACCCGGAACCTTCACAGATGTACAGTCATAAAATGACATGAATGAGAAGCAGGGCACTCTTATGATGTTCACATCAGCTGGCGGCATGTCAGGCCAGCCCCGTGCATGTTTCCTGCCCGACACGTGTGTCTTGTGGACGATGCGCCGCAGGACAAACACTGCGTCATGTGGAACAGAGCTCACATGGGTGATGGTGACATTCAGATTGCCTGCTGTGTGTTGTGTTGTGATCTGACTGTCCGTTTGACCTGGGGCAGCCTATCAATGTGCACTTTGGTATCACTGCTTCTGGTATCGCTACACTCTGAGCATGTACTGCAGAAATGTCATCAAAGACTAAAAACAGGGTTAGTCATGGTGTTGAGTCCAATCTAATAAATGCGACAGATAGGACATGTTATATCTAGATGTGATTATAATCATTTTGTTAAACAAAGGGAGTTTTCATTTAACAAATTAATTTACAGGTCATTATGTCCCGCAGTAACCCCTTCTCTCCAACTTTTCACTTTGTAGTGACTCTGATTGATAGAAGAGATTGCCTTTGATGTGAAGAAAATGGTTCGTGATTGTGGCGCATCTTGGAGAGGAATTGAATGGATTGGTGGACAGATAAATAAGTGGAGTGCAGCAGGCAGAAAAATGGCACTAGATGGAAACAAAAGGAATGGAGAATAATTGCACATTTAGTGCTGTCACCAACAGAGCTCACCACACCAGGCATCCCATTTCCATGATTGTATGTGTGTGTGTGTGTGTGTGTGTGTGTGTGTGTGTGTGTGTGTGTGTGTGTGTGTGTGTGTGTGTGTGTGTGTGTGTGTGTGTGTGTGTGTGTGTGCGCGCGCATGTGTGTGTGTGTTTGTGTGTGTTTGGCTGTGAGGACTTAAGTGCCGTCTTGACAATGTGAGCAGTTTATCATGTCTCCAGATTTAGACAGATTACACACAGACGCTGCTGGTCTCTAACAGCATAACATTCAAGGACCACTGTCAGGCTTCCCTCTGCAATGCAGGGGGAAGATGGGGTGCATACTTGAGAGTATACCTGACATTTTGCCACGCATATTGTCACATAGATACTGGTGGCTCCGAAAATGTAATTCTCGACCGTTCACAACTAATAGAGTGCATTCATAAAGTATTCACAGATTCACACATTTACCCCCGGTGGACTCCAATTAAGCTGTAGAAACATCTCAAGGATGATCAGTGGAAACAGGATGCATCTGAGCTCAGTTTTATGCTTCATGACAAAGGCTGTGAATACCTACGTACACCAATTAAGCTGTAGAAACATCTCAAGGATGATCAGTGGAAACAGGATGCATCTGAGCTCAGTTTTATGCTTCATGACAAAGGCTGTGAATACCTACGTACATATGATTTAGTTTATTTATTCATCTATTTATTTATTTAATCAATACATTTGCAAAAATCTAAAAAAAAGAGAAAGAAAAAAAAATCACTTTGGGATACACTGTATATCAAAGTAGAAGTTCTATAGAGGACCTGAGGCCCATTAGGCTAATGCTTATATCTTATATACCATAGTGTGAAGTGGATAAGAGCCTAATAGTGCCTCTGGACAGAATGCCAGTCCATTCCAGGTTACTTTCCAAGTACCTATTTACTGGACTGGGACAGTGAACCTCGAGTGCCTTGCTTAGTTACACAAACAGGTAGCCTGAAGCACACACCAGATAGATAGATAGATAGATAGATAGATAGATAGATAGATAGATAGATAGATAGATAGATAGATAGATAGATAGATAGATAGATAGATAGATAGATAGATAGATAGATAGATAGATAGATAGATAGATAGATAGATAGATAGATAGATAGATAGATAGATAGATAGATAGATAGATAGATAGATAGATAGATAGATAGATAGATAGATAGATAGATAGATAGATAGATAGATAGATAGATAGATAGATAGATAGATAGATAGATAGATAGATAGATAGATAGATAGATAGATAGATAGATAGATAGATAGATAGATAGATAGATAGATAGATAGATAGATAGATAGATAGATAGATAGATAGATAGATAGATAGATAGATAGATAGATAGATAGATAGATAGATAGATAGATAGATAGATAGATAGATAGATAGATAGATAGATAGATAGATAGATAGATAGATAGATAGATAGATAGATAGATAGATAGATAGATAGATAGATAGATAGATAGATAGATAGATAGACCCCTCAAAAATGACAGTACACTTCAATGTGTATAAAACAGCCCAGTCTCACTTTTTTTAATGCTCCAGTCACTAAATGAGTCAAATTTTCACGACAGGGTTTTTTTTAACTCACTGTTACTAACCCTACTCCTACCCCCAACACTAACCTTAACCATAACCTAACCCTACTCCTTCCCCCAACCCTAAGCATAACCATCCGACCCCCCCCCCCCCCCCACACACACACACACACACACACACACACACACACACTTCTCTTTTAATTTTGTGCAGCCGTCACGGAATTAATTAGAATGAATTTGTGCTGCCGTAACGAAAATGAGGTACTTCACGTCACAAACTTATAGATTGATATACGAGGTCTATTAGAAAAGTATCCAACCTTATTATTTTTTTCAAAAACCATATGGATTTGAATCACGTGTGATTACATCAGACATGCTTGAACCCTCATGGGCATGCAAGAGTTTTTTCACGCCTGTCGGTTACGTCATTCGCCTGTGGGCAGTCTTTGAGTGAGGAGTGGCCCACCCTCTCGTCATTTTTTCATTGTTTAGGAATGGCTCAGAGACTGCTGCTTTGTTTGATCAAAATTTTTTTCAAAACTGTCAGGCACAACTGAGTGGACACCGTTCGATAAATTCAGCTGGTTTTCGGTAAATATTTTAACGGCTGATGAGAGATTTTGGTCTGGTAGTGTCGCCGTAAGGATGGCCCACGGCGCCTGACGGCAATCTGCGCTTCAAGGCGGCAGCGTCTCACCGTTTCAAGTTGAAAACTTCCACATTTCAGGCTGTGTTGATCCAGGAAGTAGTCAGAGAACAGAGAACTTTCAGAAGAAGTCGGCATGAGGAGTTTATTCGTACATTCCATTGTTAACGGACATTTTGTAATGAAAGAACGTGCGGGCAGAGTCCCATGTCGGGCCGGACCCGACCGCGGGGGGTCACGATAGGAAAAACACCTCCGTTGGAAACCTTAACGGGCAAGTTGGAACATGCCCAAGCTGTTAAACAATTTCTCAGTTACTCACTTGTTGAAAGCCATCAAAAGCCGCCTGAATTTTACAAATGGTTTTCAAAACGGAGGTGTTTTTCTTGTCGCGGCACACACAGATTCGCCGAGTCGTCACGGAAACGACTCGGCGAATTTGCGGGCACGTCTTTCATTAAAAAATGTTCTTAAACAGTTGAATGTCCGCATAAAGTCCTCATGCCGGCCTCTTCTGAATCTTCTCTGTTCTCTCACGATGTACTGGGTGAATTAAGCCTTAAATTAGGATGTTTTCAGGTCGAAACAGGCCGACGACGGCGCCTGGAAGCGCTGCACGACGTCCTGCCCTGTGGGACGTCCTTACAGCGACAGAAACACCCCATAATCTCTCATCAGCCGTTAAACTTTTCACCGAAAACCAGCTTAATTTCTCGAATAGTGTCCACTCGGATATTCCTCACAGCTCAAGAAAAAATGTTGATAAAGCAACGCGCGCCGTCTCGAGCAGCGTGTGAAACAAAGGAATTCAGCCGAGAGGGCGGGACCACATCTCACTCAAGGCCTGCCCACAGGGAAATGACGTCACCGACACGCGTGAAAAAACTCACGCATGCGCATGAGGGTTCAAGCATGATTGGTGTAATCGCACGTCATTCAGATCCATATAGTTAAAAAAAATAAATAAAAGTGTCGGTTTATTATCTAATAGACCTCGTATATTTCATGCTGCTGAATCACGACTTGCCGTGAGACCAGGTTGGTATAAAACTATTTTTACAAGGATACCACCATTTAAAAACCACAAATAAGGCATAACACAGCCATCAGTAACTGCCATCACCCTAAGTACCAGTATGGCCATATGTACTTATGTCAATGTTTTTTCAATTTCAATTTATTTTCATTTTTATGGCACCAAATCACCACAGCGTTGCCTCAAGGCACTTCACACAAGTAAGGTCTAAAATTGCTAACCCCCAGAGCAACAGTCGTAAGGAAAAACTCCCTCTGAGGAAGAAACCTCAAGCAGACCAGACTCAAAGGGATGACCCTCTGCTTGGGCCATGCTACAGACATAAAGTACAGAACAATTCACAAAATAAATATACAGGAAATGCTGTTGGTGCACAGGACAGGAGGTTCGACAGCATAAATACAACTCCCATCTTATAACGGAGCTGCAACTTAAACAGAGAGAAAAAAAAAACAGAATCAGGCATCAGAAAGATAAGAAATACTGTATAATTTGCCAGCATTAATCAACAAGAAAAACAGAAAATACTAAGGTGATTGCCGGCCACTATTTCCATTTTCAATTTTATTTATATAGCGCCAAATCACAACAAACAGTTGCCCCAAGGCGCCTTATATTGTAAGGCAAGGCCATACAATAATTACGGAAAAACCCCAACGGTCAAAACGACCCCCTGTGAGCAAGCACTTGGCAACAGTGGGAAGGAAAAACTCCCTTTTAACAGGAAGAAACCTCCAGCAGAACCAGGCTCAGGGAGGGGCAGTCTTCTGCTGGGACTGGTTGCGGCTGAGGGAGAGAACCAGGAAAAAGACATGCTGTGGAGGGGAGCAGAGATCAATCACTAATGATTAAATGCAGAGTGGTGCATACAGAGCAAAAAGAGAAAGAAACACTCAGTGCATCATGGGAACCCCCAGCAGTCTAAGTCTATAGCAGCATAACTAAGGGATGGTTCAGGGTCACCTGATCCAGCCCTAACTATAAGCTTTAGCAAAAAGGACACCCTGTGGTTTTGCAAGTTCTCCCACTTAGAAATCATGGAGGGGTCTGAAAGTTTCATCTTAGGTGCATATCCACTGTGAGAGACATAATCAAAAAAAAAAAAAAAAATCCGGAAATCACAATGTATGATTTTTTAATCATTGATTTAAATGTTACTGCTGGAAATAAGTATTTGAACACCTACCAACCAGCAAGAATTGTGGCTCACACAGACCTGTTAATTTTTCTTTAAGAAGCCCTCTTATTCTGCACTCTTTACCTGTATTAATTGCACCTGTTTGAACTTGTTACCTGTATAAAAGACACCTGTTCACACACTCAATCAGTCACACTCCAACCTGTCCACCATAGCCAAGACCAAAGAGCTGTCTAAGGATACCAAGGACAAAACTGTAGACCTGCACAAGGCTGGGATGGACTACAGGACAACAGGCAAGCAACTTGGTAGAAGACAACTGTTATGATTATTTATTAGAAAGTTGAAGAAACACAAGATGACTGTCAATCTCCCTCGGTCTGGGATTCCATGCAAGATCTCACTTTGTGGGGAAAAGATGATTCTGAGAAAGCTCAGAACTACACCTGGTCAATGACCTGAAGAGAGCTGGGACCACAGTCACAAAGATTACATTAATAACACATGATGCTGTCATGGTTTAAAATCCTGCAGGGCAGCAAGGTCCCCCTGCTCAAGCCAGCACATGTCCAGGCCCATTTGAAGTTCACCAGTGACCATCTGGATGATCCAGAGGAGGCATGGCAGAAGGTCATGTGGTCAGGTGCGACCAGAATAGAGCTTTTTGGAATCAACTCCTCTTACCATGTTTAGAGGATGAGAACAACCCCAAGAAAACCATCCCAACCGTGAAGCATGGGGGTGGAAACATCATACTCTGGGGGTGCACTTCTGCAAAGTGGACAGGACGACTGCACCGTATTGAAGGGAGGATGGATGGGGTCATGTATTGCGAGATTTTGGCAAACAACCTCCTTCCCTCAGTAAGAGCATTGAAGATGGGTTATGGCTGGGTCTTCCAGCATGACAATGACCCCAAACACACAGCCAGGGCAACTAAGAAGGAGCTCCGTAAGAAGCATTTCAAGGTCCTGGAGTGGCCTGGCCAGTCTCCAGACCTGAACTCAATAGAAAATCTTTGGAGGGAGCTGAAACTCCAAACCTGAAAGATTTGGAGAAGATCTGTGTGGAGGAGTGGACCAAAATCCCTGCTGCAGTGTGTCAAAACTTGGTCAAGAACTACAGGAAATGTTTGACCCCTGTAATTGCAAACAAAGGCTACTGTACCAAATATTACCGTTGATTTTCACAGGTGTTCAAATACTTATTTGCAGCAGTAACATACAAATAAATTATTTTAAAAAATCATATGTTGTGATTTCCAGATTTTTTTTTTTTTAGATTATGTCTCTCACAGTGGACACAAATTAACTTCGATTACAGATAATCAGATAACTGAAAAGTTATCTTTGATAAAGCTAAAACGGCAAACCACCCAAACATGTATCGTAAGTTACAGATAACCGATAAATTCCAGTATTGTCTCCGGTATACAGTGAGGAAAATAAGTATTTGAACACCCTGTGGTTTTGCAAGTTCTCCCACTTAGAAATCATGGAGGGGTCTGAAAGTTTCATCTTAGGTGCATGTCCACTGTGAGAGACATAATCAAAAAGAAAAAAAAAAAATCCGGAAATCACAATGTATGATTTTTTAATCATTGATTTAAATGTTACTGCTGGAAATAAGTATTTGAACACCTACCAACCAGCAAGAATTGTGGCTCACACAGACCTGTTAATTTTTCTTTAAGAAGCCCTCTTATTCTGCACTCTTTACCTGTATTAATTGCACCTGTTTGAACTTGTTACCTGTATAAAAGACACCTGTTCACACACTCAATCAATCACACTCCAACCTGTCCACCATAGCCAAGACCAAAGAGCTGTCTAAGGATACCAAGGACAAAACTGTAGACCTGCACAAGGCTGGGATGGACTACAAGATGAAAATTTCAGACCCCTCCATGATTTCTAAGTGGAAGAACTTGCAAAACTGCAGTGTTCAAATATACTCAACAAAAATATAAACGCAACACTTTTGGTTTTGCTCCCATTTTGTATGAGATGAACTCAAAGATCTAAAACTTTTTCCACATACACAATATCACCATTTCCCTCAAATATTGTTCACAAACCAGTCTAAATCTGTGATAGTGAGCACTTCTCCTTTGCTGAGATAATCCATCCCACCTCACAGGTGTGCCATATCAGGATGCTGATTAGACACCATGATTAGTGCACAGGTGTGCCTTAGACTGCCCACAATAAAAGGCCACTCTGAAAGGTGCAGTTTTGTTTTATTTTGGGGGGGGGGGGATACCAGTCAGTATCTGTATTTGCCTCATGCAGTGTAACACATCTCCTTCGCATCATCCGTGAAGAGAACACCTCTCCAACGTGCCAAACACCAGCGAATGTGAGCATTTGCCCACTCAAGTCGGTTACGACGACGAACTGGAGTCAGGTCGAGACCCCGATGAGGACGACGAGCATGCAGATGAGCTTCCCTGAGACGGTTTCTGACAGTTTGTGCAAAAATTATTTGGTTATGCAAACCGATTGTTCCAGCAGCTGTCCGAGTGGCTGGTCTCAGACGATCTTGGAGGTGAACATGCTGGATGTGGAGGTCTTGGGCTGGTGTGGTTACACGTGGTCTGCGGTTGTGAGGCTGGTTGGATGTACTGCCAAATTCTCTGAAACAACTTTGGAGACGGCTTATGGTAGAGACATGAACATTCAATACACGAGCAACAGCTCTGGTTGACATTCCTGCTGTCAGCATGCCAATTGCACGCTCCCTCAAATCTTGCAACATCTGTGGAATTGTGCTGTGTGATAAAACTGCACCTTTCAGAGTGGCCTTTTATTGTGGGCAGTCTAAGGCACACCTGTGCACTAATCATGGTGTCTAATCAGCATCTTGGTATGGCACACCTGTGAGGTGGGATGGATTATCTCAGCAAAGGAGAAGTGCTCACTATCACAGATTTAGACTGGTTTGTGAACAATATTTGAGAGAAATGGTGATATTGTGTATGTGGAAAAAGTTTTAGATCTTTGAGTTCATCTCATACAAAATGGGAGCAAAACCAAAAGTGTTGCGTTTATATTTTTGTTGAGTGTACTTATTTTCCTCACTGTAGTTGCAACTACTAACAAGCTGATTTTGAGTTTTAACACCGGGATCGCTTTTGGAAGCATCAAAAGCAACAACAGACCCAAACAATGAATCAGAACTTTTGTCTTTCAGCATCCTGCCCCCTGCTGGAAGCTCCAGTTTACAACATGGCTTCCAGCACAGATGCAACTGAGAGGAGCCAGAAAGCTCAACTTTACTCAATCACTGCCATCAGGCTGAGGTCTTGGAAAATAAAGCAGTGCTGAGTTATGGTTTGGTGTATAAATAAAATTGAATACTGATAGAATAACTCCATAATGCCAATTCTGTCATTTATGCAAAGTTAAGATATAACATATATCTTTTAATGTTGATAATGCACTAATTCTGAAGTTTTGTAACAAACACAGACAGATGGCATTCTGGGTAAAATGTGCCTCCGCTACACTGATTGGTTGATTAATTCTATGTAAACCAACACTTTAATGTGAGGTGTGTCGTGTGTTGGTGTTTACAGATAAATGTGCTTTTGTAAAATATGCCATTTTTTGTAAAAAAAAAAAAAAAAAAAAAAAGGCATTTTCAAAAAAATAAAAGGCAAGTTGTAATTAGATAACCGTCTGATATAACCTGTGTCAAAATAAATAGAACACTGTCATGATCTACTGTTGCCAGTGCGAGTTTTGGCCCTTTTTCAGCTGATTTTTCATTTGTGCAAGAATTTTTTGTATCACACAGAGTTTCAGGTTAATCGAGCATCCTTCATCATTTAGTATACATGGAGTAACGAGCTGAGTTTAACATCTCACGACCACCTCTCGCACTGTGCCTGTGCAAACACCGCAGACCTGTCTTGTAATGTTTTTGTTGTTGTTGTTGTTGTTTTGTTTTTAAACTTTGATGTCCCCCATCAAGAGTTTTTGTAAATTAAGTTTGGAAAAAAAAGCTTCTGTTTACGTTTTGCTTCTGGAAACACGAGTTCGATGTGTGGTTTTTGAACGTACGTTTGTGAGAACATAAATTGGGCACTCTGAACTTTTACACCGTGCGGTTCTGTGGTACAGTGTCAGCCCTGCTTCAGTCTGAATACGGCCATGAACACTACTGGCCAGTAGACGGCAGTAGAGACCTTGAAAACTTGCCAAAACAAAATTCCACATAATCTGAGTTGCTACTTGCTACGTTTAAGATGCGTGCAATTTAATAAAAGCAAACACAAAAACACCGTCTATAAACCCAGAGAATATATTCACGAGAATTTTAGGCACTAGAGTTTAATGCTGTTGTCCTGATCAGAGTGTCTGAAATGCGTTCTCCTGTCGTGAACGTACTGAGATTGCCCATAATGCACCTGGACAAAGCATGCCCTCACTAAAACCTTAAAAATTAGCGCATTACTTTAAAACTAAAACATATATCTGATATTTTCACTTTATAAAACTTCAGAAGTGACGTTAATTTAAATAACTTGTCCGAAATAAGTTTGGTTAAAATTTGAACCATAAGTAAAAAATGTATGCCTCTGTGGATGACTTGGGTGATATTGGCCACGTATCAGTATGGGGTTAAAATAAATTTTTTTGTTTGTTTGTTTTTTGTTTTTTTTGTTTTTGAGTGACCAGTTCTCCTTTACCTGCAGAGGATAGAGCGGTTTCTTCTGGAGGTAGGCAATACCAGGAATTTTGGTATTGATCTGATACCAAGTAAATACAGGCCCAGTATTGCCGATGTCAATACCTATACCAATATTTTTTTTCATATTTAAGCTTCATAGATCCAAAGGATCCAAAAGACCTAGAATAGAATTTCACCAAACATTGTACGTGAGAACAAAATACTTTATTATCACAATCAACATTTTTGTTTTAAAAAAATATCACTCAACACAACTTAAAATAAAATCTCCTGAGGTAGAGGGCTGACGAACCACAATACCAGGATGATGTGCTCCGTGCTGTGTGACACAGTGCAGCAGTGCTCTTACAGACAGAGAGTAGACTTTGATGAATCTGTGTGTGCAGCAGTCAGTGCGTGGGAGAGAAAAAAGCTTGAGTACTGATCTTTTTACACGAGGATTGTTCAAATATCAATACCAGCATTGGTCTTGATATTATCAATATTAGAATTGATCCACCCACCTCTAGTTTCCTCTAGAAGCAGCTCTCCTCTGTTTGCAGAAGGTAGAACTGCACATCTGTTCACCTTTGTTTACCACGTTAACGGTCTAAAAATTATCGGACAAAAATTTATTGGAAGATAATTAGTCCTATAATGGTTTTCAAAGTTATCTGAAAAGATAATATGATAATGAAAACTTTATCTTCGATAATTATCGGTTATTGGATTATCAGAAGTGTGCCCACCACTGAAAGTAGTGTACTTTGTGCACTTATTTACAGATGTAAATAAATTAATTAAAATTCACTGCAGTTACACTGAATAAGTAAGTATTAGACTTGTACGAACAGTAAAAAAAAAAAAACCCTCCTGCAAGTAAACCACTCCTAAGATTAAAAGAAGAGTCAAGTGCGAAGCTAAAATTCACAACAGTTACACTAAAAAAACTAACAGTATTAAAAAAATGGGGAGGGGGGTAGAAGTAGCTAACACAAGCTAACCACTAGTGAAAATGCTAGCTGCTCATAAGATTTATACAGTAAAATAGTAAGAGTAAAATAATGACCTACAATTCACACTAATTACACTGAATAACTAACAGAAGTATTAAACAGGTAAAAAAAAAAGAAACAGCTGTTGGTTACCAATCATTTTTTGTCCTGGGATCCCCCTCCCTCCCCCCCACACGCATTTAAGTCAAAGAAAGGCTCACCTCAACCCAGCCTATGACCTCAGTATGCATGCACACATTTGTATGCACACTCATATCCACAAATTGCACAAAGAATAAAATGATTAATTAGATTTTTTTTTCCCCCTAAAACATAGCTATTGAAGGTGCAGGCTTTATTCAGATTTAAGTAATAAAAAAAAATTATTTGGCACCACTATACTTTTATTCCTTATCATTAAATAAGGGATTCATAATGTGATTATTGTAAATATTAATATTTTTAATTTAACCAGGTCAGTCCCATTCAGATCAAGATCTCTTTTGCAAGGGATACCTGGACAATTTTAAAGTTTGCAATTCACCTAACCTGCATGTGGGAGGAAACCAGAGGACCCAAAAGAAACCCACACAAACACGAGGAGAACATATGCAAACTCCACACAGAATGGACACAGGCACGACTCAAACCCATGACCGTCTTGCTGTGATGCAACAGTGCTAACCACTAAGCCAACTTGCTGCCCTTAAATATGATTAAAATGTGCATTGTCTAAAAAAAAAGTAGAATTTTGACCACTGAAGGGTAGAAATTCAATCAGTCAGATGCTGTGACCTGGGATGTTATTTTAGCGCTGTTAGCGTGCACGCCCCGAAACTGCACATCAAGCAAGTGGTTCAGGTCACAGTTAGTCTCAAAATGACACAGTTCATCTGCACAGAGTCATTAGAATGAAAAGAAAATATTCACTGCAGAACTCCCCCCAGATAAATATGTAATAATCTGTAATTTTGCTAGATGTTACAAACAAAAATCCTGCATCATAATGCTTGGATTTCAGTAAAAACATTTTGTCAGTTTGTGAAATTTGCAAGGCCGTACAGCTTTATCATTTATTGTCATTTATTTTTAGTTGTGATTGTCCACTATGTGTATTATGAATTTCCTTAAAATGTGCACTGATAATTTTGACAACGTCAGGCCAGATAATACCCTGAGCACCCACCATGATCTTTGTCATCCAGGGACTTATGGTCGATCCACGAAGAGTATCATTGGTGTGGTGAGGGAACGCCAAAAACATTCACGTTTTGGCCGTGTGGCACATGCATCTGGGCATGATCCAGCATGTACTCCATCAGCTGGAAAAGGCAATGGGAGGCACACATTTCCTTTGACTGTGACAGGCTGATGACTACTTTTGAGAAGTCGGAATAGACTGGTTGTCTGCCTCATTGGGTTCTATCCAGGAAAAGGGGTGGTTCTGTGGTGTACTGAACATGGCAAAATGCAGCATTGGCATATGCTTCCAGAAGTGACCTAACCTGTGATTTGACAGCTCATAAAATGATATTTTCTGTTATTGTTGTAAACCTTGCAATGTCTTGGCATATTTTTGATACATTTGCTTGTTTTCAAGAGTTGTATTGGTGTCCAGTCCTCATTTTGTTTGTTAGTCCTTTCATAGGTTAAAATTCTATTTAATTTCTGTTAACTTTCTTGATCACTGAGGCTAATCACCTAGCTTCACAAGTTACCTTTCATCTACTAATCAATAAGAAAAATCCTTTACTCGTTTATATTCTACCACTGCAGTATATTCTTCAGTAACAAGCTTGTGTGGCCAGCCAGCCTCTCTAATCATAATCATACAAAATTACTTCTGGGCTTCTGACGCACTCGGTCTCATGCAACACTAACTATATCTCTCCAGAGGTGGGGTTAGAAGATGATTGACATTACCACTGAGGCATGTGGGCAGGCCATTGTGAAAATGACTGACACCTGACAGGACCACTGTGATGGCTTCTTCATGTTTACTAAGAGCTTTTTCTGATTGGTTGTCCCAAAAGCAATTTCCTGTTTTATGTTCCTGTCCGCTCGTTGGCAGGTTGAATGTCAGGCTGACTGTCACAATTGCGCATACTCAAGTCCTGCTGCACACGCATGTGGAATAATGGCTTTTCTCATTTTATTTCACCAGACAAATTGATAGACTTAATTCTAAGGCTGTCAGAATAAAACCCCAAATCAGAAAAAGTCACAGCAGTGAGTCTTACATTTACTTTGGCTTCTTACATTTACTTTGGTTGCTGTAGGGGAGGTGTTGGTCTAGTTAAAGCGTTGGGCTTGAGACCAGAGGATCCTCGGTTCAGATCCCAGCCTGACTGGAAAATCACTAAGGGCCCTTGGGCAAGGTCCTTAATCCCCTTGTTGCTCCCGGTGTGTTGTGAATACCTTGTATGGCAGCACCCTCACATTGAGGTGAATGTGAAGCATTATTTAAACGCTTTGAGCGTCTGATGCAGATGGAAAAGTGAAATATAAATGCAGTCCATTTACCATTCTGTTTCATTACAGACAGCATGAACCCAAGTTACTTCATGTTTTCAGCGGTCAACTTAATTTGATTTGTTAATTCTGCCAAAACTTGCACCCTTGTTTTTTACATCGGAAAATCAATGATATTATGGACTGTGTAGGGAGAAATATGCAAATTCCTTATAAAGTTTTTGTTTTGTTTTGGGGAACTTATATTTAAACACCTCAATAATTTTCTTATGATAAACTGAAGATTCTCTGCCTGTCTATGCTGCTCAAAAAATTAGCCATTCATGGGAACTGCTTTTGTTCCAAATCATTTTGCAATCACCATGTACATCACCTGTTTGAAGTAACATCATTTATTGTTTTGTTTTTCATCATTATTAGCCCCTAATTTGCCCCTACCAACTTTTCTTGAATTGCACTGGAGGCCTAACATGTAGGAATGGATACAAACTAAATAACGTTGACCACACCAAACATGGAAGATCTTTGGTTCATACTGTCTGAGATGAAATAGAGGTCAAAGGTTTTTTTCCCCTAAATTTGCATTTTCCATACAACACAACTTTTTCAATTTATTTTTCTTCTGACATTCTTTCCTGTGGTATGTCTCAAGCTTACAGTGAGGAAAATAAGTATTTGAACACCCTGCGATTTTGCAAGTTCTCCCACTTAGAAATCATGGAGGGGTCTGAAATTTTCATCTTAGGTGCATGTCCACTGTGAGAGACATAATCTAAAAAAAAAAAAATCCGTAAATCACAATATATGATTTTTAAAAATAATTTATTTGTATGTTACTGCTGCAAATAAGTATTTGAACCCCTACCAACCAGCAAGAACTCTGGCTCACACAGACCTGTTAATTTTTCTTTAAGAATCCCTCTTATTCTGCACTCTTTGCCTGTATGAATTGCACCTGTTTGAACTTGTTACCTATATAAAAGATGCCTGTTCACACACTCAGTCAATCATACTCCAACCTGTCTACCATAGCCAAGACCAAAGAGCTGTCTAAGGACACCAAGGACAAAACTGTAGACCTGCACAAGGCTGGGATGGACTACAGGACCAAAATCCCTACTGCAGTTTGTGCAAACCTGGTGAAAAACTACAGAAATGTTTGACATCTGTAATTGCAAACAAAGGCTACTGTACCAAATATTAACATTGATTTTCACAGGTGTTCAAATACTTATTTGCAGCAATAACATACAAATAAATTATTAAGAAAAACATACATTGTGATTTCTGGATTTTTTTTTTTTTTTTTTTTAGATGATGTCTCTCACAGTGGACATCAATCAATCAATCAATCAATCAATTTTTTTATATAGCGCCAAATCACAACAAACAGTTGCCCCAAGGCGCTTTATATTGTAAGGCAAGGCCATACAATAAATGCACCTAAGATGAAAATTTCAGACCCCTCTATGATTTCTAAGTGGGAGAACTTACAAAATCGCAGGGTGTTCAAATACTTATTTTCCTCACTGTATATCCTGGGAGCAATTTTGTTTGCATTGTATGTGATTCCACTTGCACACATCCTGAGAGGTTTTGAAGACCTCTCATATCATTGGTATGCAGATGATATCCAGCTATCCATCTCTTTGAAACCAAAGAATGTAAAGAAATTAATTGTCCTCCTGGACTGTGTAAATGTTATAAAGCTCTGGATAGCTACTAATTACCTGTCACTGATGTTTTTATTTGTGCCCTGGGCATCTTCATTCTTACAGTGATTGACAATCTTGGTTTTGTGTTACATTAGTTCATCCTACATTTAAAAATTTGGCTGTTGCTTTTGACGAGACTCTTTATTTATATCATCACATGAATTGTCTTAGACAATCTTGTTTGTTTCATTTCTGGACCATTGCCCACCTCAGTCATATTTTAGCATGATCTGAATTAGAAATGATCATTCATGCATTCAGTCTGTCATATTTAATTAAATGTAATTCATTTTTCTTTAACATGTCATATTTGTATCACTGACAAAAAGCAAAATGTGCTCTTGAGGCTCCTTACGATGTCCTTGAAGAAGACTCCAGGCTCCTGTTCAGTCATCCTTACACTGGCTCCTCTTAAAATTTCAATGTCACTTAATTGTTTTGATGATAACTTTCAGAGCTCTGCTCAGTCAAATGCCTCCCTATATCAGCATACTTTTGTGTCTGTATATAATGAGTGGTTCTCTGAAGTCCCCTGCCTAAAGCCTGTTACTGGTTCCTCGGACTAGACTGAAAACCAAAGGAGACTGCTGGGCAGCACAGTGGTGGTTGACTCACCTGCCCCACAGAATTCAGCTTGGTACTCTGGCAAGGGCAAGGGCGGTCGCATTCCTCCCCTCTTCTCTCCTCCTTTTTCTGTTCTCTATCTCTGCTCTGACCTTCAAAGTCCCAGCTTCACCAAATTGGGAATTCTTCAAATTAAGATTTGGATTAACCATGGAATTGATCAGCTGGTCTCTCAACACTATTGCCATCATTTTTTTGACAAGGAAATCAGGGCTGGGGGACCCTGCATGCCCTGATGGAACCTACCCAGTGGGCTATGTTCTCGATGCCTGGGAGAAATGCCACTTGGCGTGCTTGGCTCCACTCTCTGCGGAAGACATTGAGGATTTATTTCTATTCGCTTTTATGGTGGGAGGTTTGACACAGATTGGTTTGTGCGCTGCCCTAACCTACAGGAATATTAGCAAGACAGCTGCTACCAAAATCTCATCCCCTCATCTGTCCATCATGAATAATGAGTTGGGCAAGGCCATGCAATCTCAGACTGCGTTAACTCTTGAACTCAAACGCAAAATGGATACCATCTTGAAGCATATAGCTGCATTGCAAAGGAATGTGCTGCTGAGAACCAGACAATATTCTTCAGAAATTTGGACTCTAGACCAGGGGTGCCCAAGTTTGGTCCTCGAGATCTACCTTCCTGACACTCTTATGGCCCAGTCACATGGCACACGATGATTCCTGAACAAAGGGGAAAAAAGTAAAAAAAAGTCACAATTCATTAAGAAAAGGTGGACAAAAGAGCTTTATCACCGAATCGCCTGCAAAGCAAGAGCGCAAAAGGGATGAAAGAAGAACTAAACAAAACAGAAGCTACTGATCTCGACGCTTTAAATGAAATGCGCTTGGAGCCACAGCTGGAATTTTGTGTGTCTGCATCTCTGAGTTCCAGGACTCTGCGCTGGGACAGAGCTCATAGTGCCTGGATCCTGGAGAAACTGCAAACAGAAGCTGTGGAGATCTGTGCACATGTCGGTAGAACCACTTGCTTTGGTTCCTCGTCCAGAACAAAAGAGGGATTATCTCCGTCATCAGAATCCGCACTGTCTGACGATATGCTGCATGCTCCATCTTGCTCCAATTAAAAAAAAACAAAAAACTCTGGTGTGCCTTGGTCAATGCTCTATCACTGTATTACGTTACTAAACTATATGTATATAGATTTATAAGAGAAAACTGTCAAAACAGGGAATAAATATAAGTGTAAAGATGATTGAATATATCAGAGCAGTAAATTGATCAGTGCGTGTGAATGCACATTGACTCCCCATGAGCAGTTATTCGACCAGCTGCAGCTGATCCACAACGTGAATTCTGCCTTCCAGAACAGCTCTTTATATAATCATTTGAATTATTTACCTGTTGCCACATGTACAGAAGGGCTGGTTTGTCATCCCTACACTCATATTGCCATATTTAATATAAAATAATAAGCGCACACAGGAGCTGCTGCTCTTGCTGTCGCTGTGTTCAAGCACTGTCGGAAATTACATAACGTTTTTGTTGTTTCAAATTCAGCAGTTGCTTGTGGCAAAATAATTAATTATATCTTCACAAAAGATGAATTCTTCCTTATATAAGGTGCCTGAGCCCATTGAAGCTGACTCCCCAGCCAGATAAAAAAATCCAAGCAAACAAGCTGAGTTTGCCCTGTAATTTCTGACGGTACATGAACGCATCAGCAGGAGCAGCGCTCACAAACTGGCTTCTGCACTGTACGAAAACATTCAGCTGGTCGAACAAAGTCAAACTAAACAATAACATCTCAAAAATGAAACAATTAAAAAACATCAAGAATGACAGCAAAATGAAACACGGACGCATTGAGGTTGTTGTTGCTCTATCGTTCAAATTTTTCAACAGTTTAAAAATCCTGACAAAGCGCCAGCTGCAGGAATGAAGCTGCGTGAAGGTTAAATAATGCCAACGAAATAGTTGTCATTGAAAGCCTGCTAACGAGTCTTTCATTGGATTCAGGTGTGTTGGAACAGGGAGATTACTAAGAGTGTCAGGAAGGTAGATTTCAAGGACCGAACTTGGGCACCCCTGTTCTAGATGGGCAGAGGTGCAGTAAATGGAATTTTGTGTCGCTCCACCCAACATCAACATGGTAGCCTTATCGGCTCCTGAAGGCAGCTTGGTTTTTACTGCTGCAGCCTTGCCTTCGACTGCCCAAGCTGGGCGGTGCAGGCTCTCCTTCTGCGGCCTTCACCCACTTTGCCTCAATTCGGATAATGGACTAATTCAAGTTTAGTGCACATAAACAATGTCAAATGTATATGTGTTGTCTTTTTAAGAGAAAGAAGGCCCATGCTGGTCATCTGAAACAGATTTACTGTTTTGCGAAACAATGTGTTTGTATATCTTTTAAAAGCCCTGTGTGTTAATCCACTGATTAACTTGCAGACAAAGAGATGGGACAACACTTTGAGTGAATCCATTTTGACTGTTAAAACATGCCTTTATTTTGATTTGCTCAGAGTTTTGATCAACAGGGTGAATGGCAGATTTATCAGTGGGGCTTTTGTGAAAAAGCTACACACCACCGCCATTTTTCACAGGTTGTTCAGTGACTGGATTTTGCAGGGGAAAGCTCTGAATCTTGTAATGATGTGAAAAAATAAATAATTACCCGGGAAATCAATGTTGCAGCAGAGGGCTAGAACATTTCAAAGCAGCAAACTCAGTAAATAGATAGTCTTTTATTCTTACTTGTTTCATCATTTCAGCTGAATTCATTGTCACATCCCGTGAAAACCTTTGAACAGAAGATGCTCTTCTTTTGGAAGACACCATTTGGAAATACTTTAATTCCTTATCGTGGAGCTTGCTTGTAAAGAAAAACAACATTTTTAAAGAAGACCTTCTGTGTTAGAGCCAGACAAGTCATCTTTTATCAGTTTAGAAAGTGATTGATGTGTGCAGCACACATTACCAGAGTTCTTTATTTGAGTAAATTCAATGTCTTTGACGTACATTGCTGGTCAGTTATGAAAAACAAAGCGAATTTTATCCATATCACTTGGCAATGTGAATCTCCATGCTTAATTTAATAATGCCACATTGTGAGTCCTCGTAATACGTATAACAATCCCACACATACACATCACAATGGCAGTGTTCAAATGCTATATCCTAGTGGTTGAATTATGTCTAATGGTAATTCGGATGAGTTAATGCAGAGGATTAATTTCATTGTGTGCATCCACGTATGAACAATGATGATAAAAAAGTTTTGTTTTTTTTTTGTCTTCTTTTGAAGTTGTATGTGAAATGTACTCTCATTGCTTTTGAGGTCTGTGGACACTGTTTAAACCTAGAAAAAAGCTCAAGACCCATCTATATAGGCTTGCTTTAATTTAGTTTTATTTCTTTCTCTCATGTTTTAACAGCTGTGCTAATGTTTATATTATTGTTGATTTTTTGAAGCACTTTATGATTCTTCTTCATAGGTAACAGTAATTTAATTAATCTCACCATATGTGTAAAATGGTCAAGGTAGTGAACTTCCCTGTCAAAATAAAGTAGTTAATGGTGAAAGTGCCTTGAAGCCAGGCCATACAAAGGACACAGGGGAGACCGAGAGAAGAGCAAGTCAGAAGGATATGGACAGTTTCCTCTTTCAGGCATTCATTTTGTTGGTGCCAACTTTAAAGTAAACCTGCATTGAAATAAATGTGGTCAGATCTCAGAAAGAAATAGCTGATATGTATTTATAAGACCCTTATGAATGCAGTAAAGTAAATCTGTAAGCCCAGACTTGTAATTCAGCGGAGAAATCTTTGTTTAAAAATGACAAATTTGCAGCTAAAATTTAGCCCTCCACAAAAACAGTTTGTACATCCGGGTCATTTCCATGACGTCGGGGAGAAGACGGAGCGCTTGTGCCTTCAGTCCGATCCCTCATTGAAATTGATTTTATCTGTTAGTAATGTTACTGTTATACACATCCTAGTTTCAACATCCAAAAGTAAGCTGCAGTGAATGCGAAATACAGTGCTGCATGCTCAGATTAGCAGCGACATTGACTGCGGGCGACGTTCTTCTCCGACACCTTGCTCTCACTGCCTCCGATGCGCTTACCGAGTCTGAGGGCTCAGTAAACGCCGCAGTGGGCCACTCACACTGCCCTCGTGTCTGCTGTGCAGCCGGCACCACCTCCCTGTCTACTGAATGGAGGTGCGGCCAACTTGGCAGCAAGTCCAGAGACTAAGCTCGCTGTTTTGATGCGGAGCGGCCGGTGACACCTGTTGCCCGCAAGGACAGACTTCTTGCAGCAAAATCCGCAGCGCTGCACGGTCTCGGTAATCGGAGCCGCAGAGCTCCGTGGCCGCTGAGAGAGGTTTATATCATTTTAATGACTTGAATTCTTTGTGGGTCCCGTATCCGTACCCCACGACAGTAACACCAGAGGCTAAAGACAGTAGATTTTCAATGCGACACCACTCAATCAAATGGGCGTATGAAAAAGTCCCCAAAAATCATTTTCAAGCAACAATAAAAGAAATGTATACTCACCAAACGTACCGCAAGACAATATAAAGTTTTAAAAAAGTCGATCCTTCTGTATAAGACAATAAAAGGTGCTTTTGTAAGAGATACAAACTGACGTAAATCCACAAATTACAGTTGGCGCGCGTAATGCATGCTGGGATAGGGTCTTCTCTCTGACGTCTCGGCAGCGTCCAGGATGTGCTGACAGTTTTACGGAGGGCTAAATTTTAGCTGTAAATTTGTCATTTTTAAACTAAGATTTCTCCGTTGAATGACAGATCTGGACTTGCAGATTTACTTTACTACATTCAGAAGGATCTTATGTGTAAATATAAGTCATTTTTTGGTCCAAAGATCTGACTGCATTTATTTCAGTGCAGGTCTACTTTAAGTGCAGGGCATGACATCATAATTTAGTGGCTATGCTTTGCTTCTTTTATGTCTTTATTTAGTGGGTGAATGCCAGTGGAGTCAGGGAGGTCATCAGTCTTTGCCAGCACATATTTACACTTTATTCTCTGGTCTGTTTTAAGGTCCAGCTTCATCTTGATAGGTTGATAATCCCTGATTTCATACAATAAACTCAACTAAACTGAACCATTAATGATCAACTTTTCTTAAATGGTTTATAGAGAATTAAAAAAAAACATTTGTAAATGTTTCATAAAGACATTACATATTTTGTTATTAATAATTATTAAGCCATCTATTTATGCTCTTACCAATGAATAACTAATAAAAAAGAAAACTTTGTAAATGTTTTACAAGTAGTTACTTAAACATTTATTTACACTTTATAAATGCTTTACTAATGCTTATAGCGTGCAGTTAATATAAAGTGTTACCCAATTTTCAATTTATTTTCATTTATATAGTGCCAAATCACAACAAAGTTGCCTCAAGGCACTTCAAACAAGTAAGGTCTAACCTTACCAACCCCCAGAGCAAGCACACAGGTGACAGTGGTAAGGATAAACTCCCTCATAGGAAGAAACCTCAAGCAGACCAGACTCAAAGGGGTGACCCTTTGCTTGGGCCATGCTACCGACACAAATTACAAAACAATTCACCAAACGGATATACAGGAAATGTTGCTGGTGCATAGGACAGGAGGGTTTCAGAAACAGACACCACACCCATCTCTGAATGGAGCCACACCTCAAACAGAGAGAATAAAACAGAATCAGGCATCAGAAAGACAACAAATACAGTATAATTTGTGAGCATTAAGCAGCAAAAAGAACAAAAGAAATACTAAGGTGATCACCGGCCACTAGCCCTGAGCTTCACCATAACACCCAGAATTTAGATAAAGTTGAGGCCACAGCCCGCTCAGTTTCCTAATGACAGGAATTTAAAAGAGTAAAAAGCATATCAACATACCGTGCCAGTATACTCGCCATACGAAAGGGAAAATAAGTGCGACTTAAAGTGGATATGACACTTAAAGACAACATAGTCTTATTACATGTAACAAATCAAATCAGATCAAATCAATTTTATTTATATAGCGCCAAATCACAACAAACAGTTGCCCCAAGGCGCTTTATATTGTAAGGCAAAAGCCATACAATAATTACCGAAAAACCCCAACGGTCAAAACGACCCCCTGTGAGCAAGCACTTGGCGACAGTGGGAAGGAAAAACTCCCTTTTAACAGGAAGAAACCTCCAGCAGAACCAGGCTCAGGAATGGGCAGTGTTCTGCTGGGACTGGTTGGGGCTGAGGGGAGAGAATCAGGAAAAAGACATGCTGTGGAAGAGAGCAGAGATCAATCACTAATGATTAAATGCAGAGTGGTGCATACAGAGCAAAAAGAGAAAGAAACACTCAAACAACAATAACAACAAAGGTTATATAATTCGGTCAACCTAAACGTTTTGGGAAAATGGACGCGGTTCTCCCGTTATATATAACATTTGAACGTCCCACCACTGAAAAATGTGCACGCCCCGTGACCAGCTTCCCGCTGAGCACCAAGCCTGAAATATGTCACTACATGTAGGCCGTATCGGCTTGCGTGCTTGGCGGCCATTGCTTACACTTTTTTTAGCGGCAGAAACTTTGATTAAACACAGCTCTCAGGGGCTTGTTTGTCGATATGCCTGACCAGTGTGTCGCAGCATATTGCACAAACACAAGGGCGAAAGGTTTTAGCCTTTTCAAGTCCAGGCAGATTGATCGAAAGCCGCGGTGTTATGTGATGCATGAAATGTCAGGCTGCCGCTCGCTCCGCTCGCACACACGCATTTGCTCCCGACAGCAATTTCCTCTACCATCTCCATGTTCTCGCACCACTCACAGGAACACATAAAATGTCAACCCCAAATAATATGTTCACAATAATCTTGAAATGGTCAAGGAACTTGTAAAAATATCAGTACAGTACATAGTAAACATGGCAGCGGCATGTTCACTGTTGTTTTTTGCAATCTTTCTCGAAACTTTCGCCATTTATTTCCTATTCTTTCATGAAAATAATGTAACTAAACACGGATGAATGCAATGCCAGGCACTCGAAAACAGCAAAAACACGAAGGTAATGACGGTAGTCCGCAAGTAATAGCTACACTGTCGTGGCTCTGTAACAATAACAAAGGCAGTAAACAGACGCTAGAATCGAAAATGCTATACCGTGGTCCCTCCCTATAACGCGGTTCACCTTTTGTGGCCTAGCAGTTTCGAGGACTTTTTTTAGTGCAATTTTGCATGCTTTTTTTTTTTTTAACAGCGCATTGTGTTCTGCGTCCTTATCAGGCGGGCCGTTCGTGGCACCGGTCAGCATCACCGCGATTGCTCTCATTGCTTCCGATGCGCTTACTGAGTCTGCGGGCTCGGTAAACACAGCAGCGGGCCACTCACACTGCCCTCCTGTATGCTGTGCTGAGCTGTGCCAAATCTGGTGTATAAAGTGTGTAGTGAGGGGTTTTACAGCCTTAAAACATCTATAATAATTGTCAAAAATAGCGCTGACTACTTCACGGATTTCGCTTATCGCGGGTTATTTTTAGAACGTAACTCTCGCGATAAATGAGGGACCACTGTAATTATAGTGTTATAAACAGCAGCAACAAATATCAAAGCCTCCCTTACCATTCCATAGTCTGTAGCCTTTCAAAATCCATCAGAATTGGCACGTCTCTTGCCTCTGCTTCGGCTCTGGCATAAACACCGTTGGCATTATTTTTGCTGCCAGAATGCTCCTGGTTTGAATGTTCGTCCGAAAGATACGACTCCAATCTGTAGGGTCTAATCACTGCTTCGACATCCTCAGGATCCAAGTCAGAAATAATCCACACTTGAAGAGGAGTCAGAAAAGTTCTTTATCTCGTCACTGTCCATGCTGGGGTCTATCTGTTCCTGTTGTCAATCAAACAGACAAAGACGGGACTCTACACGTTGTGACGTCACGGCATCACGTGACCGCTGATGGATCGCTGCCAGCGCACTTTCCAAGAAACACACTTTTGAGAAACTGTACAAACTTTATTTATCAGTGATAATAATTAAAACCACTTTCAACTTACTATACTGTATGTATATTTTGATATTTGTGTCAGTTTTACCTAATTTTTTAGGTGTCATATCACTTTAAGTCTGGACTTGAAAGTCTCTGCAGAATCAGAATGTTTTATTGACACAGGGAGATCATTCCACAGAACACGGGCATGAGAAGAAAAAGCTCTGTGACCCGCAGACTTTGTATTCACTCTGGGGACACAAAGCAAAGTAGTCCTGCACCCTGAGAATGCAAAGCCCGGGTTGGTACGTAGGGTTTAATTAGGTCGGCTAAGTAGGGAGGTGCCAGTCCGTGAACAACTTTAGAGGCTAGTAGTAGAACCTTAAAATCTGATCTCACAGGGACAGGAAGCCAGTGAAGAGCTGCCAGAATCGGTGTATTGTGGTCAAACCTTCTGGTTTGTGTGAAAAGTCTAACAGCAGCATTTTGAACCAGTTGGAAACCCCTAATGCTGGACTGTGGTAAACCAGAAAATAGAACATTGCAGCAGTTCAATCTACAAGAGACAAATGCATGAATCAGGGTCTCAGCATCAGCCACAGACAGGATAGGATGAATCTTTGCTATATTTCACAGGTGGAAGAAAGTAGTCCTCATAATAGCTTAATACTTAAGACCTTCAGGCCACAGCTCCCTGCTGCTGCTTCAGCAACGGAAGTTTTGAACATTGCCCACTCTGGTTCAATGCCCCAACCTCTACAGGGATACTAGAAAAGCTCAGCTGGAGTTTTGAGATGAATATCTGTCAGACAGTGGGCTCCTCCATACGTTTCCAGTTCATCCGCACTGTCTGTTTGGGCTGACCAGATCTGTCCAAAGTTCTCCCCCAACCTTTGAGCCAACTCACCACCAGATGATGTTCAGTTGAGAGCTCTGCCCCACTCTTCACCTGAGTGTCCAGAACCTGTGGCCGCAGATCAGATGATACAATCACAAAATCAATCGACAACCTTCAGCCTAGGGTGCTCAAGTATCATGTACACTTATGAGCATCCTTATGTTCAAACATTGTGTTCATTATGGACAGTCCATGACTAGCACATAAGCCCAATAACAAACAACCACTCAGGTTTAGATCAGGGAGACCGTTCCTCCCAATCACTTTCAGGTGTCTCTGTCATTGCCCATATGTGCGTTAGAGTTCCTCAGCAGAACAATAGAGTCCCCCCCTACAGGACTCCATTCAGGGACTCCAAGAAGGCCAAGGACTCCAAACTGTTGTTCGTGCATACGCACAAACAACTGTCAGAGATTTCCGCCACTACCCAATGGTACAGGGAGATGACCCTCTCATGTACCATGGTAAACTCCAACATCATGGTGCTAAGCCAGGAACTCATGAGTATCCCCACACCCGCCTAGCGCCTCACACCCTGTGAGGTGCTGGGCAGAGAAGATCAAGGTCGAAACCCTATCAAAAAGAGCAGTTCCAGAGCTGAGGCTGTGTGTGGAGGCAAGGTCCATCAAATCTTACTGGTAAAGCTCCACCTCCCGCACAAGCTTCAGCTCCTTCCCCCACAGGGAAATTACATTCCATGTTCCTAGAGCTAGCCTCTGCTGCCTGGTCCTGGTCTGTGGACGCCCTCAACTTTCACTGCAACCCATGGGACAACACACCTGACACCAGCAGTTCCCCCTACACATGGAGAGCCCACAGGGTGGAGATAGAAAGTCCGCGTTGCCTTTTTCGGCTGTGCCCAGTTCATAGAGGCACAGAATCCTCTCCACGATATGGTGATGGTACCTGGAGATGTCCAAATGTTAACAAATGACCTAATAATCAATAATCAATATCAATAATCAATTTTTTTTTTAATTTATTTATTTATTTATTTATTTATTTTTTTTTTGCTGTATTCTGGGATAATTTAAATTGAACCCACACTGAAGGTTCAAGTGTAGTAAACAATATTATCATGCTGAGCACTCTAAATTGTAAAGTTTTTGTCTCACTTTTTTCTTTTTTTTCTAAGATTTTTGCACATCACAGCACGTCCATGATGTCCATGATGTTGGTGCTCAGTTTCCTCACTTGCAGTTCTGCCTGGATTAAGAAAAAAACAAAAACATAATAATCACAGCATCATACATTTGTAATGCTTAACCCAACAAAGAGGGACATAATTTATCACAAGTATATTGACTGTTATAGATTAACGAAGATCTAATTTGTGCATAACTACTGGTGGTTGGCTCTCACTGCGGTATTGTATCACTTCCTGTTCCGGAGCACAGCGGTGTTTTTCTGTATCTGTTAGCTGTTTAATCTGCGCAGTTAGATTGATCTAGTTATCTAGATTACGATTTGTTTCCCAGTGTAATCTTTACGTGCCTTAACTAAAGCACTCCTTCTGCTGAATCACCTCTAAATTATTTACACATTATTCACTTTGCGTGTTTTTAGGAATCCGCTAGCTTAGCGTAGCTACTAGCTCTTAGCCGTTTTAGCATGGCGGCTTCTCCTGTCTCTCCCGCACTTTTCTGCTCTGGGTGTGAAATGTTTAGTTATTCCTCGGCCTCCTTTAGCAGTAACGGTACTTGTAATAAGTGTAGCTTATTCGTAGCTTTGGAGGCCAGGCTGGGCGAATTGGAGACTCGGCTCCGCACCGTGGAAAATTCTACAGCTAGCCAGGCCCCTGTAGTCGGTGCGGACCAAGGTAGCTTAGCCGCCGTTAGTTACCCCCTGGCAGATCCCGAGCAGCCGGGAAAGCAGGCTGACTGGGTGACTGTGAGGAGGAAGCGTAGCCCTAAACAGAAGCCCCGTGTACACCGCCAACCCGTTCACATCTCTAACCGTTTTTGCCCACTCGACGACACACCCGCCGAGGATCAAACTCTGGTTATTGGCGACTCTGTTTTGCGAAATGTGAAGTTAGCGACACCAGCAACCATAGTCAATTGTCTTCCGGGGGCCAGAGCAGGCGACATTGAAGGAAATTTGAAACTGCTGGCTAAGGCTAAGCGTAAATTTGGTAAGATTGTAATTCACGTCGGCAGTAATGACACCCGGTTACGCCAATCGGAGGTCACTAAAATTAACATTAAATCGGTGTGTAACTTTGCAAAAACAATGTCGAACTCTGTAGTTTTCTCTGGGCCCCTCCCCAATCAGACCGGGAGTGACATGTTTAGCCGCATGTTCTCCTTGAATTGCTGGCTGTCTGAGTGGTGTCCAAAAAATGAGGTGGGCTTCATATAATTGGCAAAGCTTCTGGGGAAATCCTGGTCTTGTTAGGAGAGACGGCATCCATCCCACTTTGGATGGAGCAGCTCTTATTTCTAGAAATCTGGCCAATTTTCTTAAATCCTCCAAACCGTGACTATCCAGGGTTGGGACCAGGAAGCAGAGTTGTAGTCTTACACACCTCTCTGCAGCTTCTCTCCCCCTGCCATCCCCTCATTACCCCATCCCCGTAGAGACGGTGCCTGCTCCCAGACTACCAATAACCAGCAAAAATCTATTTAAGCATAAAAATTCAAAAAGAAAAAATAATATAGCACCTTCAACTGCACCACAGACTAAAACAGTTAAATGTGGTCTATTAAACATTAGGTCTCTCTCTTCTAAGTCCCTGTTGGTAAATTATATAATAATTGATCAACATATTGATTTATTCTGCCTTACAGAAACCTGGTTACAGCAGGATGAATATGTTAGTTTAAATGAGTCAACACCCCCGAGTCACACTAACTGTCGTAGCACGGGCCGGGGCGGAGGATTAGCAGCAATCTTCCATTCCAGCTTATTAATTAATCAAAAACCCAGACAGAGCTTTAATTCATTTGAAAGCTTGACTCTTAGTCTTGTCCATCCAAATTGGAAGTCCCAAAAACCAGTTTTATTTGTTATTATCTATCGTCCACCTGGTCGTTACTGTGAGTTTCTCTGTGAATTTTCAGACCTTTTGTCTGACTTAGTGCTTAGCTCAGATAAGATAATTATAGTGGGCGATTTTAACATCCACACAGATGCTGAGAATGACAGCCTCAACACTGCATTTAATCTATTATTAGACTCTATTGGCTTTGCTCAAAAAGTAAATGAGTCCACCCACCACTAATCATATCTTAGATCTTGTTCTGACTTATGGTATGGAAATTGAAGACTTAACAGTATTCCCTGAAAACTCCCTTCTGTCTGATCATTTCTTAATAACATTTACATTTACTCTGATGGACTACCCAGCAGTGGGGAATAAGTTTCATTACACTAGAAGTCTTTCAGAAAGCGCTGTAACTAGGTTTAAGGATATGATTCCTTCTTTATGTTCTCTAATGCCATATACCAACACAGTGCAGAGTAGCTACCTAAACTCTGTAAGTGAGATAGAGTATCTCGTCAATAGTTTTACATCCTCATTGAAGACAACTTTGGATGCTGTAGCTCCTCTAAAAAAGAGAGCTTTAAATCAGAAGTGCCTGACTCCGTGGTATAACTCACAAACTCGTAGCTTAAAGCAGATAACCCGTAAGTTGGAGAGGAAATGGCGTCTCACTAATTTAGAAGATCTTCACTTAGCCTGGAAAAAGAGTCTGTTGCTCTATAAAAAAGCCCTCCGTAAAGCTAGGACATCTTTCTACTCATCACTAATTGAAGAAAATAAGAACAACCCCAGGTTTCTTTTCAGCACTGTAGCCAGGCTGACAAAGAGTCAGAGCTCTATTGAGCTGAGTATTCCATTAACTTTAACTAGTAATGACTTCATGACTTTCTTTGCTAACAAAATTTTAACTATTAGAGAAAAAATTACTCATAACCATCCCAAAGACGTATCGTTATCTTTGGCTGCATTCAGTGATGCCGGTATTTGGTTAGACTCTTTCTCTCCGATTGTTCTGTCTGAGTTATTTTCATTAGTTACTTCATCCAAACCATCAACATGTTTATTAGACCCATTCCTACCAGGCTGCTCAAGGAAGCCCTACCATTATTTAATGCTTCGATCTTAAATATGATCAATCTATCTTTGTTAGTTGGCTATGTACCACAGGCTTTTAAGGTGGCAGTAATTAAACCATTACTTAAAAAGCCATCACTTGACCCAGCTATCTTAGCTAATTATAGGCCAATCTCCAACCTTCCTTTTCTCTCAAAAATTCTTGAAAGGGTAGTTGTAAAACAGCTAACTGATCATCTGCAGAGGAATGGTCTATTTGAAGAGTTTCACTCAGGTTTTAGAATTCATCATAGTACAGAAACAGCATTAGTGAAGGTTACAAATGATCTTCTTATGGCCTCGGACAGTGGACTCATCTCTGTGCTTGTTCTGTTAGACCTCAGTGCTGCTTTTGATACTGTTGACCATAAAATTTTATTACAGAGATTAGAGCATGCCATAGGTATTAAAGGCACTGCGCTGCGGTGGTTTGAATCATATTTGTCTAATAGATTACAATTTGTTCATGTAAATGGGGAATCTTCTTCACAGACTAAAGTTAATTATGGAGTTCCACAAGGTTCTGTGCTAGGACCAATTTTATTCACTTTATACATGCTTCCCTTAGGCAGTATTATTAGACGGTATTGCTTAAATTTTCATTGTTACGCAGATGATACCCAGCTTTATCTATCCATGAAGCCAGAGGACACACACCAATTAGCTAAACTGCAGGATTGTCTTACAGACATAAAGACATGGATGACCTCTAATTTCCTGCTTTTAAACTCAGATAAAACTGAAGTTATTGTACTTGGCCCCACAAATCTTAGAAACATGGTGTCTAACCAGATCCTTACTCTGGATGGCATTACCCTGACCTCTAGTAATACTGTGAGAAATCTTGGAGTCCTTTTTCATCAGGATATGTCATTCAAAGCGCATATTAAACAAATATGTAAGACTGCTTTTTTGCATTTACGCAATATCTCTAAAATCAGAAAGGTCTTGTCTCAGAGTAATGCTGAAAAACTAATTCATGCATTTATTTCCTCTAGGCTGGACTATTGTAATTCATTATTATCAGGTTGTCCTAAAAGTTCCCTAAAAAGCCTTCAGTTAATTCAAAATGCTGCAGCTAGAGTACTGACGGGGACTAGAAGGAGAGAGCATATCTCACCTATATTGGCCTCTCTTCATTGTCTTCCTGTTAATTCTAGAATAGAATTTAAAATTCTTCTTCTTACTTATAAGGTTTGAATAATCAGGTCCCATCTTATCTTAGGGACCTCGTAGTACCATATCACCCCAATAGAGCGCTTCGCTCTCAGACTGCAGGCTTACTTGTAGTTCCTAGGGTTTGTAAGAGTAGAATGGGAGGCAGAGCCTTCAGCTTTCAGGCTCCTCTCCTGTCGAACCAGCTCCCAATTCAGATCAGGGAGACAGACACCCTCTCTACTTTTAAGATTAGGCTTAAAACTTTCCTTTTTGCTAAAGCTTATAGTTAGGGCTGGATCAGGTGACCCTGAACCATCCCTTAGTTATGCTGCTATAGACGTAGACTGCTGGGGGGTTCCCATGATGCACTGTTTCTTTCTCTTTTTGCTCTGTATGCACCACTCTGCATTTAATCATTAGTGATCGATCTGTGCTCCCCTCCACAGCATGTCTTTTTCCTGGTTCTCTCCCTCAGCCCCAACCAGTCCCAGCAGAAGACTGCCCCTCCCTGAGCCTGGTTCTGCTGGAGGTTTCTTCCTGTTAAAAGGGAGTTTTTCCTTCCCACTGTAGCCAAGTGCTTGCTCACAGGGGGTCGTTTTGACCGTTGGGGTTTTACATAATTATTGTATGGCCTTGCCTTACAATATAAAGCGCCTTGGGGCAACTGTTTGTTGTGATTTGGCGCTATATAAAAAAATTGATTGATTGATTGATTGATAATAATTTCATTATATCATACTGAAAACCCTGTTATGCAATTAAGAGAATGATTGGCAATTAATGCTTCTAAATCCCTTAGTAGACTGAAAAAGATAGAATTGGATGGAAATGTTCCATGTCAAATCGAGATAGTGTTTAAATTGGCACAGGGTAACAAGTCACTTCTTATTAAAAAAAAAAAAAAGATTGACTATCAGGATGATGACACATTGTAGTAAATTTATGAATAATACCACAGACAGCATGCCATTGATTGGCACTGGTCTGGCGACTTGTATGTAATGGATTTACCAGAGTTATGTGTCATTCTGCTGGGGAGAAAGACTCTTGTCTTGTGCTTTGAAAGATGTTGGAAGAGAAAAGATAGAAAAGGGGGCCATGGAAAGCAAAAGAAAGAGAAGTAATGGCCAGAGGGAGGGTTAAGAGATGAGGGTAATAAAGAGATGGTAACGGGAGAACAAAGGCTAGATGTTCGCACATAGAAAATGGGCTTTTAGAGTGTTCGGGTAAGAAAATGCTGTATTCAGTGATGAATGCCGATATGGAATGCTCATTTTAAATTAAAACTAGAGACCGTGTGAGCCTGTCACAGAATGCAGCCTGGCTCACTGGGCGCGTCCAGAAATGGCTTGTGTCATGTATGTGGCATACCAGTTGTTTCAGGCATTGATTTTGCTCTGAACAAGGGTGTTTAAAAAATCAAAAAGAAAACACAATTTTATTTTTATTTATTCATTTTTTTTTTTTTGCTGTGTTTTCACTCGTGTTTTTTTGTTCATCTGTCTTTTTCTTTGTCTGTTTGTGAACAGTCTGGAGCCCACAATTTTTCATATATTGTTATGACATCTTTACTGAAGATTCATATCCTGATAGGAAGGAACTGATTCAATTTTCAAGGTTATAGGTCACAGGTCAAAGTCAGGAAAAATATCCCAATCTTGAACATTGAATGAATGAATATTCACAAATTAATAACTCTGTCATTAAAGATCAAATTTATTTCATATTTGACAGTGTTATGTAGGATGGTATCCCTTATCGACTGACAAAGTTTGATCTGGTTCAGATCTGGATTGTGGATTTTGTGGACTTTCAAATTTAATATGGAAAAAGCCCATTTGCTGTACATTTTACATTATATCTCAATCAAAAATGCCTCAATCCCAACTGACAGCAACATCAGAAAGGAGCACAAGAAAATCAAGAAATGCAAAGGCTGAAGGAGCGAGCAGATGTGGAAGGTGAAGTCAAAACTGCTTCCAGTGGTCATAGGAGCATGAGGAGCTGTAACCCCCAAATTGGAAGAGTGCTTCCAGTAGATTCCAGGGACAACATTATAGTTCTCTGTCCAGAAGACTGCAGTCCTAGGCACAGCTAAGATACTGCACCAAACCCTCCAACACCCAGGCCTCTATAAGTCCTATATTCGTAAACAAGCCCTCATGAGATACAAGAAAAATAGGGCTGATAAATCATACACTTTTCTTATCAATTTTTATGCCCTGGTATCTGTGGCAATAAAATCAGGGCTATACAAATCTTAAAAGAAGGCGATACAAAAAAGACAAAGAAAATACGAGGCTGTGTATCACTCTGCTTTTCATCCAGTCAGGAGCCACCATTTCTCAGCCCCATCAATGACACACACCCATTTTGTGTTACCCTGGAGACAAGTGCAGGATTCTGATACAGGATACAGATCATTTCATTCAACCAAGATATCTCATCAAGGTGAAAGAGTTTTAGCCTCCCTAGCAGGGAGAATTCTACAAAACACCAAGAAGTTAGTGAAGAGGACACTCATGACTTCATAGAGAGACATAAGAACAAGAACACCACCAGGAAAATGGAGAGTGATGTGAACTTGTTCACTGAATGGCTGAGTGGAACCACGAAGCGCTCCTTGTTCTTTCTCTAGTGGAACTTGACAAATGGAGTTGATGATAATTATATGGTTCTTGTTCTTTGTTTTTGTTGTAATATGTGATAAATATCTTATTACATGTCTGTTTATGTATCACACCCTGCATCATGCCCCTCATATCTGTATGAGCCTTCGTCCTTCGTGGTTGAACTGATACAGATACAGTAGTGTTCAGAATATTAGCAGTGCTATGTGACTTAAAACATTAATCCAGGTTTTGAGTATATTTCTTATTGTTACATGGGAAACAAAGTACCAGTAGATTCAGTAGATTCTCACAAATCCAACAAGACCAAGCATTCATGATATGCACACTCTTAAGGCTATGAAATTGGGCTATTAGTAAAAAAAAAAAGTAGAAAAGGGGGTGTTCACAATAATAGTAGTGTGGCATTCAGTCAGTGAGTTTGTCAATTTTGTGGAACAAACAGGTGTGAATCAGGTGCCCCCTATTTAAGGATGAAGCCAGCACCTGTTGAACATGCTTTTCTCTTTGAAAGCCTGAGGAAAATGGGACGTTCAAGACATTGTTCAGAAGAACAGCGTAGTTTGATTAAAATGTTGATTGGAGAGGGGAAAACCTACGCAGGTGCAAAAAATTATAGGCTGTTCATCTGCAATGATCTCCAATGCTTTAAAATGGACAAAAACAACAACAACAACAAAAAATAGAGATGCGTGGAAGAAAATGGAAAACAATCATCAAAATGGATAGAAGAATAACCAGAATGGCAAAGGCTCACCCATTGATCAGCTCCAGGATGATCAAAGACAGTCTGGAGTTACCTGTAAGTGCTGTGACAGTTAGAAGATGCCTGTGTGAAGCTAATTTATTTGCAAGAATCCCCCGCAAAGTCCCTCTGTTAAATAAAAGACATGTGCAGAAGAGGTTACAATTTGCCAAAGAACACATCAACTGGCCTAAAGAGAACTGATGAGAGTAAAATTGTTCTTTTTGGGTCCAAGGGCCGCAGACAGTTTGTGAGACAACCCCCAAACTCTGAATTCAAGCCACAGTTCACAGTGAAGACAGTGAAGCATGGTGGTGCAAGCATCATGATATGGGCATGTTTCTCCTACTATGGTGTTGTGCCTATATATCGCATACCAGGTATCATGGATCAGTTTGGATATGTCAGAATACTTGAAGAGGTCATGTTGCCTTATGCTGAAGAGGACATGCCCTTGAGATGGGTGTTTCAACAAGACAATGACCCCAAGCACACTAGTAACCGAGCAAAATCTTGGTACCAAACCAATAAAAGTAATGCCTCGCAGATGTGAAGAAGTCATGAAAAACTGTGGTTATACAACTAAATACTAGTTTAGTGATTCACAGGATTGCTAAAAAAGCAGTTTGAACATAATAGTTTTGAGTTTGTAGTATCAACAACAGATGCTACTATTATTGTGAACACCCCCTTTTCTACTTTTTTTTTTTTTACTAATAGCCCAATTTCATAACCTTAAGAGTGTGCATATCATGAATGCTTGGTCTTGTTGAATTTGTGAGAATCTACTGAATCTACTGGTACCTTGTTTCCCATGTAACAATAAGAAATATACTCAAAACCTGGATTAATCTTTTTAGTCACATAGCACTACTATTATTCTGAACATTACTGTACATCGGGGCATGATACAGGGTGTGATACATAAACAAAAAATGTGTGATTAGGTGTGTGTGTGTATGTGTATATATATACAGCTAACCAAAAAATTTGCTTCGATAACCATTAATCTGATAACTGAAAAGTTATCTTTTATGACGCTAAACTGATAAACTGCTAAAAAATTTATCTTTATTACAAATAACTGAAAACTTTTAGTACTGACGCGGATGCAGCCACATCAGATTACACTATCGGCTTCTGATAAACCAGTTTCACTTTCACTTTTCATTGCTGGGTAAATTCAAGGTTAACAAACACATAAGAATACATGAAAAATGATTGAATAAAAAATAAAACCCCAAACACTGTCATCATCTTTCAAAAGCAGTAAAACACAATACTAGAAGTCACAGATTATCTTCGTATTACAGTGGGGGAAGTAAATATTTGATCCACTGTCAATTTTGCAGGTTTTCCCACCGACAAAGAATGGAGTGGTCTGTAATTTTTATCGTAGGTACACTTCAACTATAAGAGACAGAATCTAAACAAACAAACAAACAAAATATCCAAAAAAAATCACATTGTATGATTTTTAAATAATTAATTTGCATTTTATTGCATGAAATAAGTATTTGATCCCCAAGAAATCAGACCCTAACAATTGGTACAGAAACATTTGTCTGCCATTACAGAGGTCAGACGTTTCCTCTAGTTCTTGACCAAGTTTTCACACACTGCAACAGGGATTTTGGTCTACTTCTCTATACAGATCTTCTCCAGATCTTTCAGGTTTGGAGTTTCAGCTCCCTCCAAAGATTTTCTATTGAGTTCAGGTCTGGAGACTGGCTAGGCCACTTCAGGACCTTGAAATGCTTCTTACAGAGCCCCTCCTTAGTTTCCCTGGCTGTGTGTCATGCTGGAAGACCCAGCCATGACCCATCTTCAATTTTCTTACTGAGGGAAGGAGGTTGTTTGCCAAATTCTCGCAATACATGACCTGTCAGATCCCGCTTTTTAGATACACGACACACGCTCACCCTCCGATGAGTGTGTTTGTGTAAACCAGCTCTCCATCTCTGGGGTCCGACCTTCGTGTCTCCACGGGTATTACCCGGCAGGGCTGCACAAAGGCTGTTCAAGCTGGTGGCGAGGAGATTCGTCTAGCTGCTCACTGCCTCCATCCAGACGTCCACCCCGCTGAAGCTGATCTCGCACCCCGGTCGAATAGCCTTCTCAGGAACCAGGATACGAACCGGCCACGCCCGTTAACGGCGGCTCTCCTCTTATGGATCAGGGCTCTTGGAATGTTGCTAGATTTTAAATTTAGTGACTCGTACAGCGAGTCCCCAGGATGTGTTATTTTCATTAAAAAACCAGACTAACCTTTTAGAGCCTTTTGATGTTGTACACCCAATAAACTTAACTTTTACACCTTAAGAAGCATCAATAATCCAATGTCCGAGCCTTAACACTTTAACTGCATGCTTGGAATTTTATTGCAGGTTTTGCAAGTGTCGATAACATGATCAAAATAGGTTATATGGTGATAATTTCACAACAGTAATTCAAGTATAATTAGAATAATGATTGGCAGAGATTTTTGTTTTTAATTCAATAATTCTGACTGATCTTACTTTGACTGGGACTGGATTGACTTCTTAACAGTTTTTTCTAGGAGTGAGGGAAGGAGGTTTTTGAGGTTAGGGTCCCCAGCTCAATGAACTTGATTTCCTCTTCATCAGCTATTAATCGTTAGCTGACCACGATCCTTGTGTGATATTGTAATCCTTCAGGAAGTTAATCCACATAAGAATTTATTCCGTCTTCAAGCAACCACAAGTTGATCTAATCCATTCTGGTATGCTGTGATATTCCTTGAGAGAGAAATCGTTGAACATTCCCCACTCAGACTTAAGGCAAGTGGTTATCTTCCATTGTTCTGCTACTCTGTGACTGGACGGCCTGAGTGGGAGTTGAAATCTCTCTCAAATGATCTTTTATGGCTCCAATCCTCTCACTCCATGATTCCAATTGCTGCTCACAAGATGGTCAAGTCTTGTGATCTCCTCGTAGCAGGGGAGTAGTGGCAACAGCACCTCTCCCTGGAAGAATAACCCCGTTTCCTGGTGTTTCAACAAGTTATATATGTTCTTGACTCCAGTCGTCCTCAGATGATCTTGGTTACCATGGGGACGCTGTTGACTCAAAACCTCCTCCCTTCTCCTTCTGCTTTACTGGAAATCTCTGCAGCCCCTACCAGTAACTTATTTCACAAGTTCCTTTTTTCTGTTAACACTTCAGCTTTTCTGAGAATTTATTCTTTTAAATCATTTCTTCAAAATCACATCAATCATATTCAATCATTTCATTACAACTCTCTTTTACATAAAAACAATTCATATGATCATATACAAACATTCTCATTCCTTATTATTCACTTGTTCCAGGGTGGCTTGACAATGAATACATCTTATATCCCCCTATAGTGTAAGAGGAAACATTAGTCTTTTAACTATTATATTGCAAGCAAGCAAAAGTGTTCATCGGGATTATTCAGATGTACGCCAGAGATGCCTCATGATCACCGTAGGAGAGTGGGAGTGTGGTGACGTTGTCATTCCCGCTGTAGCTGAAGGAGCTGTACACGGGAAGCAAGCATCATAGGTCGTAAGCCAAAACAGCAGGAGTAGTTGACTAACCATGGACAGCCAGTATAAAGCTGATAACATTCCCCATCCTAAGGCCCAAATTATGATAAGTCCAAGTTTGTAGAGCCAGGGTTTCCTGCGTTGTATGGCTCTAGTTAACATAGCTATGTACGCCAACAGAGTCAATGCCATCACAGCTTCGCACACAATGTCAGCTATCACTGCTGGGGCGTAAAAGATTGCTGTCATATCTATCACCATCCAAATTGTAATTGATGTGTACTGCCATATTCCCCAACAGTCAAACTGGAGAGTAAAGCGACCGAGGACGTGAGTGATGAATAAAGACAACCCTAAGTCACTCTGACCGTAGTGCAGATTGATAATCGCCAATCTGACACATCCATGTAGTAGCGTTACTATTCGCAGTGGTTGTCGTAAGTCCCAATGGCCGACACAGCAGTATAGCAGCCATACTAACAATAGTGCAATAAACTCCACTCTACTCACTTTGAAGATGGTGTCATTTACGCCGCCAGTATTGTTGGACATTGTGCTCTCTTATTCTTTTTACTTATCTCCTTAAGTTTGTACGCTGTTATGTAGATGCTTCTTCTTCCTTCACTCCCCAAGTCAGAATGAACAGGGCGTGTCTCGGCGTCGGGCTTTGTAGGCTTCATCGCTCCTCCCCTAACGGAGGAGGGGCTCCATATCACTGCGTTGTGTGCTCCTCCCACACAAGCGCAGGGCGGCTGCGAAACGTCCTTTTAACAAAACATATCCAATCACTACAGCAATAATAAGTCCTATTATGATTAACAGATAGGGCCAAAGATATCCAAACAAATGTCCAATCCAACCAGTCACCACTTCGAGACCTTCTTTAATGACTTCTCCGGTCTCTGCAGCGAAAGTGGTGATGATTCCTCCAGCTATTATTTGCGTTCTTTCCCACCAGGAACATTCATGCCGACCTCTTCCTTTTCCACAGCTCAACCAATGTTCTGCAGGCGATTCACACGTACCATTATTGTAAATCCTATTGGGTCCCAACCATTCGTAACCGACAATTTCTTGTCCTTCACATAGACTTTTCTTGAAGGCGTAGCCTTCCTCAAGCATTATCAAAGCATCACCAACAAATGGCACTATGTGGCCTAGGACCTGCTTCCTTTTCGGCATTCCATGTCCCAGGACAGCCTTGGCACATCCAACGTTGGGTGGAAAAGCTCTTATCCATATGCCAGCACCGTTCTTCTCCCAAACTGTTTGATGGCCGTAAGTGTCATACTCGCCATCATAGTAAGCGTCACAATATTCTTCCCAGCCGGGAACATTTCTACAATTTTGGCGGGCAAGGCTTATCGTGCATGTGGTATTATGTCTATTACAAATCATTTTCCAGGGCCGTGGCGTAACATAAGGGTTTGGTCTCCAGAGTACACTAGACCAAGTAGCTCTGTCTCTGGAGTAGACCGTGGCAATGTATTGATATTTAACCCAATAATTATTAATTTGATCCAAACAGGGGAATACCCAATCTTCAACTTCATATTTCTCCATTCCCCACCAGGTGATGTCCTTACTACGTCTAACTCCTTCCTGCCATGCTTGAAGGGTCCCCTTAATGGTTGGAATCTGTAACAACTGTGTACAGTTATATACCCATCTTAGCCAATTCCCTATCTTAATTTGGTCTATGGGACATTGGGGGGATTTACCAGAACCTTCAGCCAAATTATTATGGTATTCTGTCTCATGTAAGCTTCCATAGATTTTATTCGCCACGCATTGATCAATTTTGCTAAAATCTTCCTGATTTGTAGTTTTTGCACATAGAATTTTGCTTTATGTGGACCCCGCAAACTATGCCCAGTCCACGTGTATCCCTTTGGAAAATTCCCCTCAAAATGTATCAGTGGAACGCTCCAGACCCACGGAAAGGTGTCGTTAAGCCATTCATCATGTTTTGCCTCCTGTTTCTGTTTCCAAGTAATCCTATTTATCAAATCGATGACTGGTGCAAGCACCATGTAATTTTGAGATTTACATCCAATAGGTCGAGTCCAATAGCATCTATCTAATTTTGCTACTTTTTCTTTTACACAATAATCATGAATCTTCTTCCATCTTTTTTTTAGCCGCGTTATCAATACTTTTAACTTTTGGTTCTAATACTTGCTGGGTATCTTGTGTTGGCGATGTAGGGAGTGGTTTGGTTTTTCCCTGAGTTGGTGATATCTTTGTGGATCCCACCAATGCTGCTGGTGAGATGGCGGTTGGTTTGGAATATAGTATTCCTGTTCCCATGCCGGTAGCGTTGTTCAACGGAGGGACTATTGTAGATGTAATATCCACTTTCGGCACTCTGCTGCGGGTGTTGTCACAGGTGAGATTATAATTACCCCAATGTTTCCAAGTAGGCATTATCATTCTGCAAACATCCTGTCTTGGTAATGCCGGAAAAACAGCTTCTTTTTCCCAATATCTTGCTCGATAGCCTAGTAGTACTCTGCATCCCCATGAGCAATACCAGGCTGGCTCGCCAGGTTCAGGTCTTATCCAAGTGCAGCCTACTTCTCTTCGCTCTCTTTGTTTTAAC
The DNA here is from genome assembly GCF_902500255.1 of Thalassophryne amazonica. NCBI lineage: Eukaryota > Metazoa > Chordata > Actinopteri > Batrachoidiformes > Batrachoididae > Thalassophryne > Thalassophryne amazonica. The sequence continues at coordinate 84,103,961 of NC_047104.1, forward strand.
CGTAAGATGGTTGCCATGATAATCTCTTGATCCCTCACTTGTAGGTTTTGAAGGATGTCTGCTCCGGTGGTCAGGTTGTAATTGGTGGTGACGGTTGGAAATTCCCCACTGTCATTCAAGTATTGCAGCCACTTATTATTTAGCATCTGCTGGGTTAGGTTCTTCATCTTTGCCCTTTTCTCTGTAGAATTCTGGTCCCATATCCTGTAGATGTTTCTTGATTCAACTCCCCAACATGTCTGTTGGAAAGTTTTAGTTGTTGCGTACTGGACCCTGATATGGGTTAAGGTCCAGGGCGTACTACCATAGTGGTACAGGATAGCTAGAAGTACAGCAACGCCGACTAATAATGCTGTAATTCTGGCCATCCAACTCCAATATTGGAGGCACTTTTTCTTCCACGGCTGGCTTTGTTGCTGCTGCTTTCTTCCAACATTTTCGTAGTAGAATTCACTTGGTACTGGTGGCAGCGGCTCCAGCTTTTGGAGTCGTTGCAGTAGTGGCATTTCTATGCGAAACTCCTCTTCTCTTGGTCTTTCGTTGGTTCTTTGAGGTTGCGTGGTGATCACGCTGTCTTCCCGTGGTTCTTCCATCTCGCAGATAGATGATCTTAGGTGCTGTTGTTTGTCTCATGCTCCCAACAGAGATGCTTGATGCTCGTTGCTGAAGAAGGGTGACTAACAAGGGAGATGGCCATGGGAGTCTAATATCTAGTCCTCGCCACGCCCATTTCCAAGTGACGACTGTCACCTCCTTCATTTCAGGCGGTGGTCCCTGGGGTGTGTAGAAACACTGTGAAGATGCAGGATTCAATTCTCTACGTAGGTGCAAGATATCCTCATAGGCGTCCCAATATGCTGTTCCACTGTAGACATACTGCACCATCACAGAGTACAGAGGAGTCAATCTCCGGAATAGTCCTCTTCCCAACTTTATGCTAGGTCGTATCAGTATAGCCCTTGGGGGTTGCCAAAGCTCCACTAGTACTCTGGTTCGCCATCCACTTCTAATAGGTGGGAGACTTCCGCCATTCTCGATGTCAAGGTACTGTACCGTCGTGCATATTGGCAAAGTTTGGTTCTCAATCAAACAGAAAGTTGAACGTGCCTCTTGTAGTTGGTGTTTTAAACATATAGGGACTACTGGTCCAGATCTGGAAAGATCCAAGCCAAATATCCACATACACTCCCTGTAATGGATCAACATAATTAGGTCCCCACCTTATTTTTAACCTGTAGCCCCTTTTCTGTACATGCACTACATTCAAGATGCAGGGGTATGAGTCTGGACACCGGGGAATTGGGTAAAACTTCCATCCGACCCCAGGGCAACACCAGTGTTGTCCAACTTTGTCCACGATAGCTTCCAGAGGAGTGTATAATCCAGGCTTTGTAAGGTCAGCAGTCCTTTTATATGAATCATTATCTACAAAGTATCCTCCTGTTCCCAGCAACCATCCTTTCTCTTTGTAATCCTTTTGTGGCCAGTTTAAACATATTTTCTTGTAGGGTAATTCCAAGTATGGTGTAAGTCCTCCATGCCCGGATTGTAGACTATTTACATTATTTTCATCCAGTTTGAAGGTCCGCAGCATGATTCAGAGTGAGTTGTCACCCCGCCATCGGTCTCCTTCTCTTTCTCCCAAGATGCACCACCATAGGGAATAGTCGTTGTCTCTTAAAGAGATGAGTGTAGATGGGAGATGGGTGCTTAAGTTCTGAATCCATTCCTTTCCATGCCCACTTCCACATCCTAACAATTATCCTGTCAGGTTTAGGGAGGGGTCCTTCAGGGATCCTCTGTACCTGATGTGGGGGTACATAGTTCCATAGATCTTGCCAATGCTGCCAAAACTGTTTTCCAGAATACCTGGTCTGTGATAAGGCTAGATAAAGGGGAACTATAGGCTTCTCTTCTTGATCCTTAGGCTCAATTTGAAGCTGAATTTTCCTTGCATGACAACAGTTCCAGACTCCTTTTTTGTACAGGTAGAAGAAGTCTTGATTTACAAAAATTGTTGGTATGGTTGGGGGTAGGCAACTCACACAGGCCCGAGGTTGATTGATAACTCTCAGATTTAATGTCTGGTTATCTAAAACGTGATATCTTGGGTCTTGCCGTCGTCTGTACATTTGACGTCGCATGTTGGGGCTTGTCGTCCAGATCAAGCACTGGTTAAGGTATATTTCTACATAGATTCCTTGGAGTGGCTCAATGTAATTAATCCCCCATCTCAATGTGAATCTCAGGTCTTTGAGTTGTAGGTAAACCACATTTAATATCCAAGGGTAGGTGTCTGGACATCTTGGAACCGATTGGGGTATTCTTCGGCGTCCTATTATGTACCAATGCCGCAGACTTTCCTCGCTAAGCACTCATTCAGCAAGTAATTTTTGTCCTGCTGTCTCTGTTAAGTCGGCATCTCTTTTATATTCATAATTTGAGACATAATATCCATTAGATGCTAGTTCCCAATCTTCTTCATCAAAATCTTTTTCTGGCCAATTTAAGTATAGTTTCTCAGCACCAAGGCCACATTGTATATAGGGTCCAAGTCTTCCTTGATTATTGATAATGGGTACTCTATTTACATCTGGTCCTTGTGACATTTTTGCAAACAGCCGCATCTTTTTACTTCTTCCTTATCCAACGGAAAATGGAGGGAAACATCCGGCGACTCTGTGGCTTTCCTGATTTTTCCTCATCTTGAGTCGGTTGGTGTAACGACTGCTGCTGTTCCTCCAGGAGGTCAACATGTGCCCCGACAAAGTAAACCCCCACATAGGGGACCAACACCATCAGCACTGTGAGCCGCACCTTAATTGTTTGGTCCAGCCTACTAGGAATGTCCAATCTGCTAGCCACTCTCCCCAAAGATTGTATTCTCCTCTTTCTCACCCATTCTTCAGGTGTCATGCGGTACTCGGCTGACTACTTCTTCGGTTTTGCTGCTTTATTTCCCCAGGCGTCTAGTCCAGTGGTAAAATAATGCATGAGGGTTTCTCTGCCCCCTTTTTCTTGTGGCACCTCATCTGCATCTTCCAGTGGAATTTCTGGGTTTTTTAGAACTTCTTCTATCAATTTGGCCCAAATTGTCAGTTCCCAAGGGCCAATCCATCCTTCTTCTTGGGCTTTTTGCTGTTGATCATCGGTCAGTCCTCCCATCATGTCTGTATATCCGGGTCGCTCCGGATCTCTATACACTCTGAACACCACTGGAATTTGCACTGTGTCTATTGGAGGGTCATAAGTTTGCCCATACTCTGAACCATGGGACCAACTTTGATGTATAGCTTCATGCAACAAAGACGGCTTTCGCTCACCACCTCCTGCAGCTTGGTCACTTCCTCCTGCTCTAGTTGTTTCCAACATCAAATAGACACTTGGTGCCGTTGGACTCACGTCACCGCTGCCTTGATTCCCTTCAGCTTGATCAAGTGCAACTGTTGCTGCAGGATTAGCCCAACAGGCTTCATCGGTGTGAAAGGTCCTCAGGGGGTCCAAAAACCTTCTCACTTGCCATCCTTCTGCTGTTGCCACATGCAGTAGTCTTCCCATATGAGTTCTTGCTTTACACACCAGGCAATACTCGATCGCATGTCCATTCCAATAGCATGAGCACACCTGCATATCCACATTGTCTCCACGTATGTCCCACTGGGTGTAAAAGACCATTCTTGGCAACTGGGTTAGTCGGCATAACCCACATACTAGTGCATCCAAAACCTTCACCGGCTTGTGAAGTATTTGCTTGAACTCATGTTTTGCCCCATTTGGAATTGGGGGTTTTCTAACCCCAGGTCCCGACCATTGGACCATCAGCGGTACGTCTTCGCGGCAAATCACACAGTGATTCTCAACTTTTTTCCATTGTAATATCTCCTTTTCATGAGATAAAAATCCTTTCTTTGCATGATATAGTTTCCTCAGGGCTCTGCCTGCCCAGAGGTCATTTTTTGTTCTTCTTAAGGCAACCACCCCATTGACAGTGGCCATTCTGACGAAGGGTGGAAGATCTTGGGTGTTTTTGGCCATGTTTAGCTCCTGATTTCGTCTAGTTAGGAGTTGGCTTCAGCTGCTCCACTCCTTGGATTCCCTTCTTCTTCAACTCTACTGTGTTGCTGTCCAGTATCTTCACTACTCTATCTGTGGTCTCATACTTAGGTTTAACAGCAGTGTTGGTTAGGTGATCTCGAGCTCTCACCCACACCTTCTGCCCAACCTTAAATGGGTCTTTGGTTCTGGCTCTCCATCCTTTTTAGTCTGACTCTGCCCCACTTCCGGTGTCAAAAATGGGCGTTGGTTCAGTTCTTACGAAGGGGTGGGCCTGCCGGCCATTCAGGGCCTGTCCAATTTCCAGGGCCTTAGTACTCCATTCCCTCGTGTTAGCATTCTTCCCAATCCAGTTTTTCACCAGTCCAATAGCCCTTTCCACAACTCCATTTGCTGGAGGGGTGTATGGGGGCGAGTAAATTCTCATTACTCCATTTTTCTGGCACCACTGGTCGACCTGAGCATTACGGAAATGTGTCCCATTGTCCGTTCTCAGCTCCTTAGGTATCCCCAGATATGAACACACTTGATCCAACATGCTGATTACACTGCTGCCGTTGGCTTTTCTCACAGGCTTAACAGTCACATAGCCCGACATAGAGTCCACAAGCACCAACAGATACTTTTCTCCTTTCTTACCGGTCACCCCCATGGGCTCGGCAACATCCATGCATACTGATCCCCATGGAACAGTACTCTTTATGGTGAAACCATCCACCCTTTGTCCTCGTCGTCCTGCATTGTATCGACCACATACTTCACAGTCTTTGAGGACTCGGCAGACTTGGTTTCTCTGAATCCAAAGTTGCAGCTTCTCCAGCTCCTTCCATGTGGGAATGGTGCCTGCATGGCCAAGCGCTTCATGTATGGCCAGCACCACTTCTTTCACGGACTCTTTTGGAACTACCCTTCCCTTGGGTGTCTGTTCCCACTTCTCGATCCCGACAACGACGACTTTTCTCAGCTGCACATAGCGGCCTACTTCTTCGTTCCCGCTCCAATGTGCTCCTTCTTTTACATGGGCCTTCTGATGTACCACATCTAAGTCCATTGTTAGCCTCAACTCGGCTATTTTCCTCCACAAATCCATATGAGCTACAGGCTTCCCCTTAGCTCCCTCGAATCCATTTTCTTCCCAAATGGATAAGTCCTCTTTCAGGGCTTGTGCGCAGTAATGACTGTCTGTAACCACTTTAGCCCGTTTTACTCTCCTCTTGTTTAACTCCAAGAGTCCTTCCAGTATTGCTGTAACTTCTCCGGCTTGGGCACTCCCTGGCGTTTGACCTTTTTGACGATATTTCTCCTTATCTTGATACTTCAGAATATAGCCCCAATAAGCTATATTGTCTGTACCCTTCTTCGACCCATCGGTGTACATAGTCCAGTCATATGGCTCCATAGGGAGTTGCCTCTCCTTCTGCAACTTTTTTGTCGCTGACTGTTTTGGCCCAATTTCCAGCTCAGGGTCTAGCAGGATGTCCTCCCACCTTCCCCATCTGGCATTTGTGGCTTTAGTACTCTCAATAGTTCCTTTCCTTAGGAACCGGTGGACTTGGCTTTGAGTGACAACTTTTATTCCCTGACCTTGTGCAAGTTCTTTTAACGCACTCCAGTATCTAGCCAGGACTGCCAGTTTTTTTTTCTTCCGGTGGATATTTTCTCTCAATCGAAGACAGAGTATAGCACCACAAAGTTACCATACCCCCTCCTTCGTTGCTCACTTTTACCACCGAATCCTCATCTTCACAGCTTATTTCGGCTAACAGACGAGTAGTCAGACTATGCGGCTCCAGCCTAACTGCGTCTTGAATGGCTTTCTTTAGCTTTTCCAAGCAATCCTGATCTGCAGCTGTCCAAATCCATTGCTTTTGCTCTTGTCCATTAGGTTTCTTCTTGAGACGAGCATAAAGGGGCTTTGCGTATCTCTGATAGTGTGGAACGTGATCACTCACATAGTTACACAATCCCAATATTTTCTGTAGGTCATTCTCAGATTGCAGTAGTTTAATCTGACTCAATTTTTCTCGGTATACTTCTGAGAGTCCCAGGTCTGATGATACCTGGAATCCCAAGTAGTTAACCTTGAATTGTCCAAACTGACATTTCCTCAGGTTGACTTTTAATCCAGCTTCTGTGAGCTTCTGAATCACCTTTTGCAGCCGCATTAGGTGTTCATTTTCATCATCATCTGCGATAAACACATCATCGATGTAGACTGTTACTCCCAGATCTTTTAATATTTCCATTACTGCTGCTTGGAACACATTTGGTGAATTTCTGTATCCCTGCAGGAGTCGTTGCCACACATAACTTTTCCCTTTATGTGTGAATGCTGTCTTCCCTTGTGACTGTTTTGCTAATCGCATGGAAAAGAATCCATTTGCCAGATCACTGCATGATTTGTATCTCTTAATTTGGAGCGTTTTCAGTGCTCCTTGGGGATTTATCAAACTCGCTCTATTGGCTATTGTTCGTCGATTGAGAGTCTTGAAATTGATTACTGGTCTCCACCCTCCTCCTGCCGACTCTGGCTTCTTAACTGGTTGGATGGGGCTGTTAGTAATCGCATTCAATTCCACTCGAATGATCCCCAAAGCTTCCAATTCTTTTACTATTTTATCCATTTCCTCAACCGCTCCAGGGTTCAAGGGATATTGTCGCACCGGTGGATGTACTCCTCCTTCAATGACATGAATGTATTTAGCCCCCAAATCTCCACAATCGTTTTTAAATCGAGCTACTTTAGCTTTGGAGATAATTTCCCTCAATTTTTCTTTCCCTGCTTCAGAGAAATCACTTTCTTCAATCTTTTCTTCTGTGACAGCTGGTACATCCACTTCTTTGTACCAGCTTACAGGACTCTTTCCAATTGGAGTCATATCCATTCATACAACTCTTGCCTGTAATTTTTTCACTCGTCCTCTTATTAGATTTCGAAGCCTTTTGGGCCGATGCAATTCTCTCAAATCCTTGACTGTTATCAAATTAAAGGGGCCTTTTATCCAAAGTACCCCTTTCCATATTCCAAATGGTCTTTTCTCCGTTGCCGCATTTGCATACTGGATCAGTAGGTATCCTTTGGTCTCGAGGCTTCTGCGGGTCATGGACACCTCTGCTCCCGTGTCCACCAGGTACAGTTCTCCATCCACATCAGTGTAGATATTGTCCCCCTCCCAGTAGGCATGGTCTAGCGTGACCCGCGCCTCCAAAGCCATTACTTCTTCTGTCCTCCAGCCGCCGCTGAGGCTTGGTGGACTTCCTGGAGGGCTTTCCTTTGTTCTGGAGTTAATTTGTCGTACTCCTCTTTAGGGAGATAGCCACCACTACGAGGTGCAGGTGTAGGTCACGATTGTGGTGGTGGAGGTGGTGGACCTCTCGGCCGAGAGCTCCATTGTCCAGCTGGAGGCCTTTGATTATTCCTCTGTGGTGTTTGATGCGGCTGAGGAAGTGGTGGTTTGGGCACTGAATTTCTTTTCTCCACTCCCACCGGTTTTTGTCCTGATCTCAGTGTGCTCTCCTTCTTCCTCTTTTCTTCATAGAACTGCTGCTCCAAATCCCAGCTCTTCACCACCGCGTCCATTTGTGGGACTGTAGTGCCATCTATGGGCATTTTCACAAAGGTTATCTCCCCTCTTCTTCCCTTAGTGACCTCTCTCAGTGCCCTAACATAGCGTTGTAGCAAAATCGTCTGTTTTAGCCCATGCCACACTTGAACTAATGTTTGACCTTTGTCTAGTCTAGCTTTAGCTCGAGCAATATGGGAATCTTCATCATTGGGATCTTCCAACACTAGCCTGGCATAATGGTTTCGTGCTGGTTCACCCCGACTGATGGGTTGACTTGGTAACTTGGGCCAGCCACATAGATTTACCCTCTTCGCTGTTAGAAGCTCTGTCAATAAGGGGCCACACTTCTTTCAAATAGTCCTTTAGGTCCTCATTTGGTTCTTTCTCTCTCACCAGCATCTTTCATTTCTTGAATTCCCGGAATTCTCTGCCGTCTGCTTGAATTTCAGCTTGAATTGCTGGCAGACTTTGCTCTCTAGATCCAACAGGAAAGTCCTGATTTGGGAGGCTTGCTTGTAATCCTGACCATGGTGGAATTGTTTCTCCCTCATCATCCAGATTTTCTTCATTAATTTCTCTCAACACTTTCAGTGACCAGCGTAAAGCTGCTGTTTTTAGTTTTCTCAACATCACATCATGGGCAACGCCTAAATAGGTGACTCTGAAGTTATTTGTTAACTCTTTACAGGCAGTCAGTGTAGGATAGAAGGGCCACATTAGTATATTAGCCCACTCTCCAACAGTAGCTGTTACCTCGAGAGTTTTCTTTTCATCTTGTCGCTCAATCCACTCTTCTGGGATGTCATACCCAGTTTGTCCAACTTCTGGAGCATAGGTTTGTCGCTTATCTCGGGTCTCCACTGGGTGGACCCTGATATCTCTTGCAATTCTCTCTGATGCTACATGCACATTATATACCCCAACTTCTTTCTTTCATCCTCTGTAGCGTCCAGTTTGTAGCTCTGGGCGTGAGACTTCTCTTTCCCCTACCACAGATAGCGGTTCATCCTCTTCTGAGTCTTGTGGATTGATCTCCTCTTCAGACTCTCTTTCCTGGTCATCATCCATATCAGATTCATGGGAAGGACGTGGGTCTCGTGGTTGTGGATCCCTGTTTTGTTCTGACTTTCGGGGTGACCCAGTTGCTTCGGCATTTCCGACAGGTAGAGGAATGAATATAGGATCCTCTTCTCCATTATCCAGTGGAGGAGCCTGGAAAGGCTCTCTCATCTGAGATTGGGAGCTTGTGGGGTGTATGATAGTCTGGAGCCAACTTGTAACTCGTTTTAACGTTGGTCATGGGGTTTTAATCCTTAATTGCTGCACTCCCACAGCATTAACTGATCTTTTCTCACTTGTCGCCGTGGGGATGGACTGCATCACTAGCGGGGGACTAGTTGCCACTCCACTTGCTCTAACTGCACCCTTCCTTGGACCTGCTCTACTTGGTCCTAGGTTCACCGCTTCAAGTGCCCTTCTCACTCGATCTTGCTCCTGCTCATTGCTAGTGACCACCACCATTTCTCTCATTGATCCCCATGCTCCTGGGGTGCACATGTGTAGGTTCACGGCTGCCATGGCAACCTTTTCTGCCTCGTCCCATGTCATATGTCCAGATCGTAATCCGTCCACACATATCACCACCCGCCGATGCTGGCGTTCTTTGGCCAAATCAATAGCTGTTCCCAGAGTTTTCAGCATTTCCTCCATGTATTCGATCAATTTCTCTCTCCCTGGGTAGCTTTCAAAGGGCACATGTATGAGTGCATGATAAGCCATTCGCGGTGCGCTTGTTTTCACCATCGATCTTCCGTCCAGACCTCTCCCCTTTATATTCTTAAGCTCTTCTTGGTATTCTCTGCCTGCCCGCTCCTTGAGCTTTGCTCGGAATTTTCGGTTGGCAATTTTCAGTCTGGGATTAGTAAAGACAATGAGACTATCTCCATCTATATCCCAAGGACTGCCAAAATAATGATATGCCCATCTTCCATCTTGGGCCACCATTTTTTTAGTTCCTTCGGGCATAGGGTCCAATTCCTCCATGTAGTCAGATTCAGTGTATACATGGTGGGTTTTTGCCTTAGATATTCTAAAGATCTCCTGTGAACGCCCTTCCTCTTTAATATGGTAACTCGGTCCGGCAACACATTCTTCAGCTTTAAGCTGTCCCAAGCTTCTGGGCCCACATTCCGGCGATTGATGGAATATCTGTCCAGACACTCCCTGAAGGCTTCTTCGTCTTTTATCCTGCTCAACCAGGCATTCTGTCTGTTTTCTAACTGTTGAGGTTGTTCCTCTCACACTTCCTAGGGGCAATTTTGGCCACTCTGGGTCAAAGCTTGTGTGGAGCTGGTCCGGGCTTTTATATTCTTGACCAATTCCCCCAGGATTAGGACCTCCCGGGGATATCGATTCATCTCCACTTCCCTCTGGCTTGTGTTCCTCATCACTTTGTTCGGATTCGGCCTGGAAGTCTATCTTGCCTTTGTCTTCATTATCGAGGATCTGACTTCCACTCATATCTTCCATTATTGGATATTGTTCCTTAAGCATTCTTCCTAACCCTTTTAGCTGTTCTGCCATGGACTTAAACTCAGCATATACGGACGCTGATTTTGCTTTAACATCAACCAGGATTGTCTCTACTTCCAACAACCCAGCTGTCATTTTTACTACGGAGTAATAACTTTTCTCAGGGCTTATTAAGGTGGTGATTTGTCCTCTTTTCCACTCTTCTCCGAGAAGTTTGCACCACCATTCAAGCCACTCTCTGGTCCCCATCTTGTCCTTTGGGACTGGTGGGCTCCTCAAAACGGCCAGGATCTGCCCCTCCTTATGCTTACCTGGATAATATATCCCTAATGTGTGTATAGTTTCTGCCATATCTTCTTTGAAACATTCTTCATCAGTTTCCACACTTTGATCTATGACATATTTTTGAACTGTTTCTGCCCAAGTATCATATCCTCGTCCATACAATACCACTCTGTGTTGCCGAATATCCACTTCTTTTCCCTCTTCATGTTCGGATTCAGGAGTTGCTACGGGTCCTGACTCTTCTTCAGCCATTTTTTCACTGCTTATTTTTAATACTAAACTTACTGTTTCGTAATGATTGTCCTCCCTTTATTCTCTCGGTTGCTGAGATTGTCGATTCCACCACTGTCGTCTCCTTGACTTCAGCTATGGTCCTTGTCGTCTCGAGTCGTCTGCCTCTCAAAGCCTGTCTTGGCGCCTTGAGTCAGGGATGAGTGACAGACTACTTGGCTATTCAGCGCTAATTCCAGAGGTTAATTCCAAATCAGCTGCTCCTTTTCCCGCTTCTCCCCTCAGGAACCTCACGGGTTGATGATCCTATTCTCTCTTGTAGATCACCATTTTGCACGGTATACTCTCATACCTACTTTCTTGATGATCCGATCCAGCAGGCTCCCTCACCTGCTTCCCTTCCTCGTTGTTTCGTGACGATCCAGCAGGCTGTCCCCGTCTGCTTCTCGTCCCAGTCCAGACGATCCAGCAGTGACACATCTGCTTCTCGTCCTTGATCCCAGCTCCCTGGGATACTTCTTCCTGTTGTCTTTACTTCGTCCTTCTGGTGGTCGCCTCCAAATTTTCACACCTCTGGAGGACAGATATGTTTCAAGCCGTTACTGGACCTATACAGGCCATCAGCCGACACTCTCCACAACACTGTCTATTTGGTGATCTACTCAGAGGCTTTCCACCTACCCAATGGCAAAGACTCTCCTTTGGCCAGGATTCTTCCTCGGACCCGACTACACTTTGTCAGGTCCCTGTTCGGGCGCCACGTGTCAGATCCTGCTTTTTAGATACACGACACATGCTCACCCTCCGATGAGTGTGTTTGTGTAAACCAGCTCTCCGTCTCTGGGGTCCGACCTTCGTGTCTCCACGGGTATTACCTGGCAGGGCTGCACAAAGGCTGTTCAAGCTGGTGGCGAGGAGATTCGTCTAGCTGCTCACTGCCTCCATCCGGACGTCCACCCCGCTGAAGCTGATCTCGCACCCCGGTCGAATAGCCTTCTCAGAACCAGGATACGAACCGGCCACGCCCGTTAACGGCAGCTCTCCTCTTATGGATCAGGGCTCTTGGAATGTTGCTAGATTTTAAATTTAGTGACTCGTACAGCGAGTCCCCAGGATGTGTTATTTTCATTAAAAAACCAGACTAACCTTTTAGACTGGGACTGGATTGACTTCTTAACAGTTTTTTCTGGGAGTGAGGGAAGGAGGTTTTTGAGGTTAGAATAGTGACTTACATTTTGTAACATTGTTACAGTTTAATGTTTTTATTATATATTATTTGTTTTACTGCTCTATTTTTTTTTTTGCACAGAATGTTGTCAATTTCCAAATGTGAACTTGTTCACTTATATGGCAATAAACCTTTTCTGATTCTGATCCTTAACAAAAGCTCCATCATGAAAATTTGACTCATTTCATCACGGGAGCATGGCAAAAAAAAAAAAAACGTGAGACTGGGCTGTTGTAACACATGCAGAATGTAGCTTGGCATTGTCTTGCTGAAATAAGCAGGGACATCCCTGAAAAAGACATTGCTTGGATGGCAGTTGCCCATGCCATGGGCACTAACATACCCCCACACCATCACAGGTGCTGGGTTTTGAACTTTGCCCTGGTAACAATCTGGATGGTCTTTTTTCCAGAGGACATGACATCCATGATTTCCAAAAACAATTTGAAAAGTGGACGCATCAGACCACAGTACACTTTTCCACTTTGTGTCTGTCCATTTCAAATGAGTTCAGGCCCAGAGAAGGCAACTGTGTTTCTGGATGCTGTTGATGTATGACTTTCGCTTTGCATGGTAGAGTTTTAACTTGCATTTGTAGATGTAGCGATGAACTGTGTAAACTGACAATGGTTTTCTGAAGTGTTCCTCAGCCCACGTGGTAAGATCCTTTACACAATGATGTTGGTTTTGAATGCAGTACCACCTGAGGGATCGAAGGTCACGGGCATTGAATGTTGGCCGCTTACGTGTAGAAAGTTCTCCAGATTCTCTGAATCTTCTGATTATATTATTGACTGTAGATGATGGAATCCCTAAATTCCTTGCAATTGAACATTGAAAAACATTGTTCTTAGACTCTTGGACTATTTTTTCACACAGTTGTTCACAAAGTGGTGATCCTCACCATATCTTTGCTTGTGAATGGCTGAGACTTTTGGGGATGTTCCTTTTATACCCAATCATGAAACACAATTAGTGTCCTCAGTTCCCAAACGCTTATTGAGTGTTGTTAGAAGGAAATGAGATATAACACAGTGGTAAACATACCACTGTCCCAGCTTTTTTGAAATGTGTTGCAGGCATCCATTTCAAAATGAGCAAATATTTGCACAAAAACAATAAAGTTTATCATTTTGAACATTAAATATCTTGTCTTTGTGGTGCATTCAATTGAATATAGGTTAAGAGTATTTGCAAATCAATGTATTCTGTTTTTATTTACATTTTACACAATGTCCCAACTTCATTGGAATTGGGGTTGTACCATCCTGTTTTTTGAGTCTCAGCTCTCTCTCTTTTTCTCTCTCTCTCTCAAACACACACACACACACACACACACACACACACACACACACACACACACACACACACACACACACACACACACACACACACACACACACACACACACACACACACGTTCACACTGTTCACTTGTAATTTCTTTCTTTGCATGATAAAGAAATAATATTTCAAAAGTAAGTCATTCAGTCATTCATTTTTTATTTGTTTAGTTTGTCCATCAGTGCAGTTCAAGAACAGCAAAGCCAGAACATCTCCTGGTGGGAAATTTAAGGGCTTGAACATGTGTAGCTTTCATTCACAGGCTTTTTCTTTACCTTTCATTTCAGCAGTGAAGCCTCACAGAGAGCATAGTATTTTCTTTTTTGTTCACATTCACATCACAAAGCCGAGGAGCAAAACTAAAATTGGATCTGATGGCCATCAAGCAGCACCACTGGAGCAGCTGTGGATTAAGGGTCTTGATCAAGGTGACTTCTGTGATTGTCGTGTTGTGTTCACATCTATAAGTATTTTGGCAGTGATGAAATTTTTTTTGGAATGTTGCCTCTGTACACCACCATAATGGTGCTTGCTTGAAACCATCAAAATATACTTGTTGACTTTTATCTTTAACTCAACAAAAAATGTCATTTTCTTGAGCAATTACAGCCATTATTGTACACAGTCTCTTCATTTTTAGAGCCCATAAGTCACTTAACAAGCTCAATGTTAGGATAATTGTTTATACAAACATTATATACAAACATTGTATACATTTTCACTATTACACCCAGTTCTCACAAATTTACTTGAGAGCAACAAACGTTTTATTTCTTCATGATTGAGGTAAATGCTATATAAGAGACATTCAGTAAGCTTTAAATCCTCATTTGTCTTTGTCCTGATTTGTCTGCAGGTTGTAAAAGTGTAAAAGTATTTTGTATTAAAATAAAATAAGCCTTACTTTGTCCATTTACTTATGAGCTCTGAAACTGGAGGTACTGTTTATGCAAACAGCAATAATTCTGAAATGTTGAATGCAATATTTTTGTTAAATACCTTGATTACACGACAACGATATCCCAATTGCTTCATTTGAACTCCTCTGTAGTGATGAAAAGAGGCAAAATTACAAAAAAAATGTTATTGTTCAAATATGGAAGGACCTGACTATGTTGTTCCACTTTCACCAGCCAGATCCATCCTTTCATTCAGGGATGAAAACTGAGGCCTCTATGACCACAAACCTGATTCTCTATCCCTGTTTTTGGGGCGTGGGGTATTAAATTTACCTTAACATTGAGAGTGAAACTACTCAACAGACAAGCACCCTTTTAGTCATGAGTGTGATATTATTTTAATCACTGTTTCTAATATTTGGCTGTTGCTTCAAAGCATGTTAAATTCTCCCCCAAGTCAACTTCAGTGTAAGCAATGGGGTGGAATTTGGCGGTGTGGATTGTGGGTAATCTGATCTTGTACCACTTCACACTGTGTAAACTGCTCTCCCCCAAACACATCTGATGGTTTGATGAACCGAGAAGGACAACATCATCTGCAAACACCAGAAATGCCAAGCTAATGTCAACACTCCAGATGCACTGGAGTGACTCTCTGCATGGATATCATCATCAAAGAAACAGGGGCGTGTCTTTCAAGGTGCATTATAATTGCGTGGACTACCTCTGGAATGACGTGCACCTGCTGCAAAAACCCAAGTGTGTAAAATTCTGTTTTACACAATTCTGGATATCCACTACCAGTCAAACATTTGGACACACTTTCCTATTCAATGGAATAGGAATCCATCCATTTTTTAAATGCACTTCTTCCAGTTCAGGGTCACAGGGAGTGGCTGGAATATGTTCCAATGTTCTGTGGGTGAAAAGCTATAATTTAAGAACAAGAAGAAGAATTAATGTTAATATGTTTTTTATTACATCTTAATCTAAAATATTTTCTCTTCTCTTTAACTTATTATTATTCATGTACATGTCTTTCATTTCTTTGTTGTACACACTAAATATCTGTTAAAAAAAATCAAAAATAATTTTAAAATGTTGAAAAGTTGAACATGCTGAGCACACACACACACAAAATGAAATATGGATCAAGACAATATAGCCCAGATGTATAGTATAGTTTCATGTTTCTTTGTTTATGTTTGTTTGGCATTGATAAATGGATGAATTTCTGTCTGTAAATGTAATATACTGAAAAACCCAACAAAGTTATAAAGTTAAGCCCTGCTCACACAGCATACAACAATTCCTGAATGAAGGAAAAAAAAGCCACAAAGTCACAAATCATCGAGAAAAGGTGCACTTTTCCCATCATAGAATAGCCTGTGAATCAAGAACACAAAAGGAACAAAAGAGGAATGAAATGAAACTGAAGCTAACATTGACCTCGACACTTTAAACAAACTGTTCACAATCACACACTGGTCATGGGGTGTCTGGTGCCAGTCATGGGGAACTCTTCGTGTCTGGCGCCTGTTATGGGGAACTGTCTGTGTCAGACAAAGGCCACGCCCACATGCAGACGATCCACAAACATTTGAAACATCCGCACATAGTTGATAAAACATTTTTAAAGCTATTGTTATTATATGTAAATGTTCAGCTAGTTGATGCTTTAGTTACTGATTCATTCAGACGTTGTTGCATTCATTCAGTACATTGGACTTGTGAGGTTGAACGAAATGCAAACATTACAAAAACTAAGCAAACGATAAGAAACCGTCAAGAATGACAGCAAAACAAAATACAGACAGATTGCAGTTTTCAGCGGCATTCGTTCAAATTTTTCAACAGTTTAAAAATCCTGACAAAGGACCAGTTGCAGGAATAAAGCTAAGTGAAGGTTAAACGTTGCCGATGAAAGTCCAGACTTCTTGTTTCATTTGGGCTTCGTTATCCAAAAACTCTGTGTTTGTAACCTGGTAACACCTCTGGAGTGATTTCCAAAACATTTCACAGATGTCAGTGTCACGCATCTCATCACAGTAACTTCTGTTTTGTATTAATTTAACAACTGTCAACACATGCTTCCTGCACAAATCAAGTATCCATTCAAAGCATCCTAGATTTTTTCTGTGCATTTCTTTTCCCCAATTATCACAATTGACCCATTAATTATTAGATTTTATTATTTCTTTCATTTAATATATCATTGACTCCAGCAATGAAAATTTTTTATTCTTTATTTTTATAACTTTATTCTGTTTTGAAATGTTATGCTTGGATTAACTTTGACCTTTAAACCCTACACACTCCACATGCTTCTGTCTGATATCCTCTCCTATTTTTATTGCTACCATCCCTCTTGCAATTTTTCCTGTTACAACACACACACACACACACACACACACACACACACACACACACACACACACACACACACACACACACACACGCAGTTTATACATCTCCACGATTGTGTAGGTGTGTTATGAGATTAAAAGTAGTCATGTAGTAGTGTTTTGGCATTAACTGCTTGGAATAAACAGTTATCTGTTATGGATAATGTGCTTTCCAACTTTTCTGACTTCCATCCAATCATTTATATTTACAGTATCTTTTTGACAAGTTGCAGTTGCTGTAATCTGTGGAGATTTAAGTGTAGTAGGTTACACCTTGTTGCCAGCAAACGCAAGCAGCCAGGAGGACAAAACAAGAAATTTGTCTGTCTATGTCTTTGTGATATCCATATGTCACAGAAAAACAAGCAGCATCATAATAAACACATCAGACTCTTTCCTTTGCCCACTTCCTTTGTCCTACTATTCTTTCCTTCTCAACTCCTTTTTTCTTATCATCTTTCCTCATCTCTTTTTTATTTCTACTACCTCTGTGTCTCTGCTCATCCACCTTCATTATTGTCGTACCATCAGATGTGTTTTTAGATTAGATCGGACTCTCACTTCCCACTTTCTTCTCTTTTTCTTTTCTTTTCTTTTCTCTTCTTTTTTTGCACCCTGTAACCTCTCTCCTCATCACTGGTAACCTCCTTCTTCCAGAGTTGGGACAAAGTCACTGTCAGTCATTCTCAAATAATCAATCTGCAAGTCCCAAGTCAAGTCTCAAGTCACCTTGCAAACAATTGGTGGTCATTATGACTTGAGACTTGACTTGGGACTTGCTGATTCATGACGTGAGAGTGACTTGATGATGACTTTGTCCCATTTCTGTCTCCCTCTCTTTGTGTAAGTCCATTGTCCTCTCTCTTGTCCTCCCACCTACACCTACAACCCTTCTTCATGACCCTTTTCTTCTTCTTCTCACATTTCTTGTCCTTTCTTCCAAATCTATTATTTCTCTGCCGCTTCAACAGATTTCCTTTTATCACTTGCTTCATGTTTGTTTTTCCCTTGACTTCTTGTTTCTCACTTTTTCCAGTGTCCAGTGCCAGCCTGTCCATGTGAATAATAGACGAGATGCATCATATATCTCAAATATCATATCTCGCTTTTAGTGCTCCTCTAGATTTCCTCATCTTTTTGTTCTTTCATACATACACCGTGGTGATGCATCCAAATTTAGCTTTTCATTATATCACGTTATTTATGGTCCCTAGAATGCAAAAAAAAATAAATAAATAAATAAAAAGTTGCAAAACACAAATACATTCATGGGTAATGTAAAGCAGTAACAAAAAACAAGATAAAAACACAGGCTGCTATTCTGTTAAATATAGTCATAATTGTGATATAACCCTAATCATAACAGAGAAGTTCATAATAAATCTTTTTAAGACACAATAAATCTTGATATACAGTCAGCTCCATAAGTATTTGGACAGTAATAAACTTGGTGATTTTACCTCTTTACCCCACTATAACGGAGTTGAAATGGATCAACAATATGTGCATGTATGTGCACTGTGAGCTTCATTTGAAAGGGTTTTACCAAAATATTATATGTATATCCTCTTCTCATGAGAGAATATGATGATATTCTCTCATGAGAAGCCGAAAAACTACACTTAAGTCTTATTAAATTTTATTTTTGAAATTGAAATAATCAGTTTTAAAGCCAGTTTTCCTTCATCAATTTAGAGGACAATACATGAAACTTTACACATCACTGAATATGACTTGCATCAATCATAAAGAAATACAAACACTATGGCATTCTATGGCAAATCTGACTGTAGTAGGCAGTCCTCAAAAGCTGCGTGACCATACAAGAACTAGATTAGAGAGGAAAGCCACCAAGCCACTTGTCACTCCTGTGGAGGCATAATAGGCCGCTGTGGACATGATTAGAGAAACTGTGCATGATGCAAATTTGGCTGTTTCATCTCATTGTGGAGTGGAACTCAGAAAGATTTTCTGGTAGAGTTTACCAGAAAGCACATTGATGATTTAAGCCAAGATTTTAACGGTTTTTGTGTATGAAAAGCATTCACTTTCTCATGCTCTATAACAGTGTCCGAAATGATTAAAGCTCAACTGACATCTTTTATTTTCCATAAGTAACCAAAAAAAAAAAAAAAAGCTGTTTGAGTTGCTTCTATAATACATGGACTTTAACCCGTGCACAAAAATATAACCACTTTGCTTCCCAGCTTTGATTCAAATTTAGACTGACTTTGTCTGTGACCGACAAAAGCAAAGTCCGTGATTCTATTTTTTACGTAATAGTAAGCTGTTCTTTTCATCGTATAAATCCTTTTTATACCTGGCAGGTTGTCTTGCAACATTTTCTTTTCCCAGCTTTTTGTAACACAGATTGTTGTGGAGATCTCACTCACACTCATACAGTACATTGTGTGCCATAGGCAGTTCACTGACCTTGACAAATAGAAGGTTTAGTGATGCCAGTGGGGGAAAACATCACTTCTGGTGATGCCCCCACACACACACACACACATACGTGCACACACATTCACACAAAGAAGGTCAGGGTCAGGAGCATAAGTGTTTCTTGAAATTTGTTGTTTTTTTTTTCTAATAAACACATCAGCAATCTTGATGCTTTTGGAAAAACGTGGTTTTTGAAAACTTGAAAAACTTGGTCTGTGTAGCCTGAGTATATTTGATTTCTGGTGGGTACGTAGGGGTTCCATTTATGTGTCTGTGGTCTTCGCTGTGCAACAAAACCACAAATCATGGCACACCCAACAGATTTGTAGCCCACAAAACAAATGTGTAACATGGGACATGTGAAAATTACATGACAAGCATTAGATGTATAGATGTTA
Source organism: Thalassophryne amazonica (assembly GCF_902500255.1). Taxonomy (NCBI): domain Eukaryota; kingdom Metazoa; phylum Chordata; class Actinopteri; order Batrachoidiformes; family Batrachoididae; genus Thalassophryne; species Thalassophryne amazonica. Next base: position 84,123,347 of record NC_047104.1, read on the forward strand.
CTGTCACAATAAAGGGAATTACTGGCTGTAAATCTAATATACTGACAAATCCAATAAAGTTATAAAGTTAAGCCCTGTTCACACAGCATACAACGATTCCTGAATGAAGGAAAAAATCCACAAAGTCACAAATCATCAAGAAAAGGTGCACCAATGAGCTAACACTTTTCCCATCACCGAATAGTCTGTGAATCAAGAGCGCAAAAGGAACAAATGAGGAATGAAACAAAACCGAAGCTAAAGTTGACCTCAGCGCTTTAAACGAAATGTTCACAATCACACACTGGTCATGGGGAACTGTCGATGTCTGGTGCCGGTCATGGGGAACTGTCCGCATCTGGCACTGGTCACGAGGAACTGTCCATGTCAGACAAAGGCCACGCCCACATGTAGATGATCCACAAACATTTGAAACATCCGTAGATAGTTGATAAAACATTTTTAAGCTATTGTTATTATATGTAAACGTTCAGCTGGTCAATGCTTTAGTTATTAATTTGTTCAGACATTGTTGCGTTCATTCAGTATGTTGGACTTGTGAGGTTGAATGAAATGTAAACAAAGTCGAATGAAACGCTAATGTTACAAGAACTAAGCAAACGATAAGAAACCGTCAAGAACGACAGAAAAACGAAATACGGACAAATTGCAGTTTTCCGCAGCATTCGTTCAAATTTTTTGACAGTTTGAAAATCCTGATGAAGCACCAGCTGCAGGAATAAAGCTGAGCGAAGGTTAAACGTTGCTAACAAAAGTCCAGACTTCTTGTTTCGTTTGGGCTTCGTTATCCAAAAAACCTGGTAACACCTCTGGAGTGATTTCCAAAACATTTCACGGATGTCAGTGTCACGCATCTCATCAGAGTAACTTCTGGTCTTTTCATAAACTCAAGCATGGGCACACGCACGTCCTCCAGCAGACGGCTTTAATAAAGAGAAAAAAATATTATGTAATTCCACTCAGATAAACATGTTCTCTTCATTAAAATAGGGTGTAATTTTTCAAGATGTTTAAAAAATTTACTGACATTACAATGCTTGGATTTCAGTAGAAACAAAATTTCTATCAGTTTAGTGAAAATTGGGTGACCCGATAGCTTTAAGATAAAAAAAAATTCAGTTGCACTTTCAAGATGAGATGTATTGTCTTGCACAGTTAATACAAATAAAGGAATATTTTTTCTATCATAATCTGTCTGCAGGTCTTTCTGTGAAGAAAAAAAAATAGTAAATCTTATCATGAACCCAGAATTTTAAATCCTATAGAATCGTGAGATGATTGTGTTCTTACAGTCATAATTATTTGCAGTCATGAGTCTGAATGTGTGATTCGCCTTTACTAAAAATGTTTAGCAAGTTAATCCATGACAGTCAAAAGGGCCTTGGCTACAGATGACATGATACATAATCTGCAACCAATGGTTTGACCCAGTTCAAGGCAAATATTTTTTTCAATATCATGGAACAGAAACATTTATTGAAGTAAAGGGAACCAGTTAATAACATAATTTTTTTTTCTTTTATTTCAAATTATATTACTTCCTGGTTGTAATGCCTTTTTGCCGAGTGCACTTCTTAACTTTCTTATCATTCACATCTTTGAATGATGGAAAAAAAAACAGATGTGGCAGGTGACTAAAGTCAAAGAAGGTGTATTTGCTCTGCTTCCAAACAGAGGAGGTAAATATTGAGTCATTAGACAGATGGCTAAAGTGCAAAGATACATAAAGTTGAAAATAGCTAGCGAGCTTCGGGTTATGTCTGGTTCACACAACAGGATTTTAAAATTATCTGTAGGTTTCCAAAACCTGAGAGACCACACACGTGGAGATAAAAAAAAAAAATCATAGATCTGACAGGTTTGGTCATACAGTGTGTGGTGTTCAGCCACATGGTAAGGACAACAACACCACACATGAACAGATTTCACACACAAACATTCCCAGGTCAGACAGGAAATCTCGCGAGATTAAACGTGACTTCAGAGTAAACAGACGGAGATACTTTGTGGACTATTTAAAACAGAGGAAGAAAAACAATATAAAAACAAAAAGAAAAGGCCTCCTTTAAGAGGAGTGGAGACAGTGCAACCACCAGACTTTTTGGTAAGTCAGAACAGCTGTTTTGATTTTATTTTCCCCTCCATATGTCCGTCACCTCACTTTCTGATTGGCTGCACGTCACATTCAGCAAGCTGCATGCTCGTTTGTGGTCAGGGTACACCACACAAGCTGCGATATTGGGCCAAAACAATCCAACACATTGAATATCCCTGATTTGCGATCGGAGCGCCCAGATGTCCTTCCAAACAGATCAGAGCGCTCTACACATGGCAGGAATATCTGAAAAGATTTGTTGGGACGTCCTTAAGATTGTCGGAAGGGGAAGATCGGGTCCGATATCAGCCTAATTATCTTGCCGTGTGAACCAGGCTTTAAACAACTATCCCAGCATAGCTTAGCTTGACGAGAGACTCAAAAGTAGCCTATATCATTATAAATTACTGTAATGTCCAAAAAATACATATTGTTGTTACACAGCCTTACATGGAATGTTATAAACTGGAATTTCATTTGGTTCTAATTGGCTTAAATTTGAAGATGTAACTGAAAATCAGAAATATTAAAATGCATATTCTGAATGGAATGAAAAGAAAATAAACAAACCTATTGGCACATTAGAAATACTAAATGTCTCAAGAAATCTCATGAGATAAGTGTGTGTGTGTGTGTGTGTGTATGCGTGTGTGTTTAAATGACGCTGGTTTACTGGTTTAACACTGTGTTCGTTGATGGATGGATGTCTGACAGATGGATGTTGGATTCCAGGCAGTTTCTTGTGTCACATCCCTTTCATCATTGCTTTGGTTGCCATTAGTGACAAAATGGGAGTCCAGCTGCAGCTCATGTAAGGCTTACAGTGCATCCAAAAAGTACTCACACTGCTTCACTTTTTCCACATTTTATGTTACAGCCTTATTCCAAAATAGAGTAAATTATTTTTTTCCCCTCAAAATGCTACTCACAACACACCATAATCACAAGATCAAAAAAAAAAAATCTTTACTGAAATTTTTGCATTTTTTTTTTAAATAAAAAGCTAAGAAATTGCATATACATACATAGTCCCAGCTTTGGTCAATATTTTGCTGATTCACTTTTGGCAGCAATTACAGCCTCAAGTATTTTGGAATATGATGCCACAAGCTTGGCACACCTATTTTTAGGCAGTTTTACCTATTCCTCTTTGCAGCACCCCTCAACCTACATCAACTTGGATGGGGAGTGTCAGTGCAGAGACATTTTCAGATCTCTCCATCGATGTTTAATCTTATTCAGTTCTGGGCTCTGGATGGGCCACTCAAGGACATTCAAAGAGTTGTCCTGAAACCACTGTGATATCTTTGATATCTCCACACAGCATGATGCTGCCACAACCTGCTTAACTGTAGGGATACTACCTGATTTCCAAATATGACACCTGGCATTCATGTCAGAGTTCAGTCTTTGTCTCATCAGACCAGAGAATTTTAGTTGCATGGTCTGAGACTCCTTCAGGTGCTTTTTTGGCAAACTTCAGGCGGACTGCCATGTGCCTTTCACTAAGGAGTAGCTTTCATCTGGCTACTTTACGATACAGGCCTAACTGGTGGATTACTGGAGTGTTGTGTGAGCAGTTTCTGAATGAACCCAATATATGCAAACAGTAAACACATAGGAAGTAAAGGGAAAACAAAGGTGATTTATTTCCTAGTGTAGAAGTCCAGTCCAACAAACAGAACAAGTTTAGTAATCACAGAAGTACAACCCCAATTCCAATGAAGTTGGGACATTGTGTAAAATGTAAGTAAAAACAGAATGCAATCATTTGCAAATTCTCTTCAACCTATATCGAACTGAATACACCACAAAGACAACATATTTAATGTTCAAACTGACAAACTTTATTGTTTTGTGAAAATACTTGCTTATTTTGAAATGGATGCCTGCAACACATTTCCAAAAAAAACAAAACAAACAAACAACAAAAAAAAACTTGGACAGTGGTATGTATACTACTGTGTTACATCACCTTTCCTTCTGACAACACTCAATAAGCATTTTGGAACTGAGGACACTAATTGTTGAAGCTTTGTAGGTGGAATTCTTTTCCATTCTTGCTTGATGTACGACTTCAGTTTTTCAGCAGTCCGGCATCTCTGTTGTCATTTTTTGTACTTCATGATGCGCCACACATTTTCAATGGGTGACAGGTCTAGACTGCAACAGGCCAGTCTAGGACCCACACTCTTTTACTGTGAAGCCATGCTGTTGTAACACCTACAGAATGTGGTTTGGCATTGTCTTGCTGAAATAATCTGTCCATTTCAAATGAGCTCGGGCCCAGAGAAGGTGGCGGCGTTTCTGGATGTTGTTGATGTATGGCTTTTGCTTTGCATGGTAGAGTTTTAACTTGCACTTGTAGATGTAGCGACAAACTGTGTTAACTGACAATGGTTTCCTGAAGTGTTCCTGAGCCCACGTGGTAAGATCCTTTACACAATTATGCCGGTTTTTAATGCAGTGCCGCCTGAGGGATCGAAGCTCGCAGGCATTCAGTGTTGGTTTTCTGTGTTGCCGCTTATGTGTAGAAAGTTCTCCAGATTCTTTGAATCTTATGATTATATTATTGACTGTGTTGAGAAAGTGTAGTGACACGGACCCACAACAGGGGGCGCAAATGAACGGTCAATAGATGAGCCAAAAAGTAACCATTTAATGTTGTGAATGTGCACAACGAACATACAGACAATCACAGAATATCATACAGTCAATACACAGAGGTGACGTGTGGGCAGGCTCGAGGATAGAAGGCATCTGTCGTGCGAAGAGCCGGAACCACACAATTTCCGCCGCCCCAGAACCTGGTGAATACTGGAGCCGCCAAGTCCCGAATTCCCAGGTGATCACCGTCCCCGACTGTCGGATCTGGTACTGCTGGCGAAGAACAAAGACAGTCAAGTGTGGGTGTGTGTACACCCAGTAACAACAACGGTGGGAATGCCACCTCCACCTCTCATTCAATATGTTGCAGCGGTCTCAGCTGAAAAGGAGCGCCGTCTTGCACAGCCTCCTCACAAACGACCGGTTCTCCTGCAAATTCTCACAATAACAGAGTTACAAATCTCACAAAAAGGCTGAGAGTATTACCTCCTATGAAGTGTGATATCTCGGCAACGAGGTGGAGATGACGTCTGGTCTTTATGGAGTGAGATGATGTTGAGTAGATGGGTGACAGCTGTCAAGAGGTAATGAGCGACAGCTGTCACCCCCGGCTGTGTCCATGGCGGCAGCGCCCTCTCGTGCCTGAAGCCCGCACTTCAGGCAGGGCGCCCTCTGGTGGTGGGCCAGCAGTACCTCCTCTTCTGGTGGCCCACACAACAGGACCCCCCCCCCTCAACGGGCGCCTCCTGGCGCCCGACCAGGTTTGTCGGGGTGTCGGCGGTAGAAGTCGGCCAGGAGGGCCGGATCCAGGATGAAGCTCCTCTTCACCCAGGAGCATTCTTCGGGTCCATACCCCTCCCAGTCCACCAAGTACTGGAACCCCCGACCCATCCGACGGACGTCCAGGAGCCGGCGCACCGTCCAAGCCGGCTCCCCGTCGATGATCCGAGCAGGAGGCGGCGCCGGTCCGGGAGCACAGAGGGGTGAGGTGTGGTGAGGTTAGATGCGGGACACGTGGAAAACCGGATGGATCCGCAGTGAAGCCGGGAGTTGGAGCTTCACTGCGGCAGGACTGAGGACTTTGAGGATCCTGAAGGGGCCAATGTACCTGTCCTGAAGTTTTGGGGAGTCCACCTGGAGGGGGATGTCCTTCGTGGAAAGCCACACCTCCTGCCCGGGCTGGTAAGCAGGGGCCAGGGATCGCCGGCGGTCTGCATGGGTCTTCGCCCTCGTCCGGGCCTTCAACAAGACAGAACGGGCGGAGTGCCACACCCGACGGCACTTCCGCAGGTGGGCCTGGACTGAGGGCACACCGACCTCTCCCTCCACCACGGGAAACAACGGGGGCTGATACCCCAAACACACCTCAAATGGGGAGAGGCCGGTGGCAGAAGATACCTGGCTGTTATGCGCATACTCGATCCAGGCCAGATGGTTACTCCAGGCCGTCGGGTGCGCGGATGTGACGCAGCGGAGGGTCTGTTCCAAGTCCTGGTTGGCCCGCTCTGCCTGTCCGTTCGTCTGTAGATGGTACCCGGACGAGAGGCTCACCGTGGCCCCCAGTTCCCTGCAGAAGCTCCTCCAGACGTGTGAGGAGAACTGGGGACCATGATCAGAGACAATGTCGGAGGGTATCCCATGCAGACGGACGACGTGGTGGACCAGGAGGTCTGCTGTCTCCTGGGCTGTTGGGAGCTTCGGGAGGGCCACGAAGTGGGCCGCCTTGGAGAATCGGTCCACTATCGTGAAGATGGTGGTGTTGCCCTGGGACGGTGGGAGGCCCGTGATGAAATCCAGGCCGATGTGGGACCAGGGGCGATGAGGCACCGGCAGCGGCTGGAGGAGTCCTTGGGCCTTCTTATGTACTGCCTTGCCCCTGGCACAGGTGGTGCAGGCCTGGATATATTCCCGGACGTCGGCCTCCATAGACGCCCACCAGAAGTGCTGCCGGACAACTGCCACGGTCCTTCGCACCCCTGGATGACAGGAGAGCTTGGAACCGTGACAGAAGTCCAAGACTGCAGCTCTGGCCTCTGGTGGGACGTACTGACGGTTCTTCGGACCGGTTCCAGGGTCCGGGCTCCGTGCCAGGGCCTCCCGGACGGTCTTCTCCACGTCCCAGGTGAGGGTGGCCAGGATAGTGGACTCCGGAATGATGGGCTCCGGTGGATCCGACAGCTCTGTTTTGACTTCGTCTTCGTGTACCCGGGACAAGGCATCCGATCTCTGGTTCTTGGTCCCGGGGTGATAGGTGATCCGGAAGTCAAAACGCCCAAAGAACAGTGACCAGCGGGCTTGCCTGGGGTTCAGCCGCTTGGCGGTCCTGATATACTCCAGGTTCCGATGGTCAGTGAAAACCATGAATGGCACAGACGCTCCCTCCAACAGGTGTCTCCACTCCTCAAGAGCCTCTTTAACCGCAAGGAGTTCTCGATTGCGGATGTCATAGTTTCGTTCAGCCGGGGTCAACCTGCGGGAAAAGTAGGCACACGGGTGAAGAACCTTATCGGTCTCTCCGCTCTGGGACAGCACGGCTCCTATCCCTGAGTCAGAGGCGTCCACTTCAACCATGAACTGGCAGCTAGGGTCGGGCTGCACCAAAACTGGCGCAGTAGAGAACCGTCGTTTCAACTCCTTGAACGCGGCTTCGCACCGATCTGACCAGGTGAAGGGGACTTTTGGAGAGGTCAGGGCTGTCAGGGGGCTAACTACCTGACTGTAGCCCTTAATGAACCTCCTATAGAAATTAGCAAAGCCGAGGAACTGTTGCAGCTTCCTACGGCTTGTTGGTTGGGGCCAATCTCTCACCGCCGCAACCTTGGCCGGATCAGGGGCGACGGAGTTGGAGGAGATTATAAACCCCAGGAAGGACAAAGACGCGCGGTGAAACTCGCACTTCTCGCCCTTCACAAACAGTCGGTTCTCTAACAACCGCTGCAGGACCTGACGTACATGCTGGACATGGGTCTCAGGATCCGGAGAAAAGATGAGAATATTGTCCAGATATACGAAGACGAATCGGTGCAGGAAGTCCCGCAAGACGTCGTTAACCAAGGCTTGGAACGTCGCGGGGGCGTTGGTGAGGCCGAACGGCATGACCAGGTACTCAAAGTGACCTAACGGGGGTGTTAAATGCCGTCTTCCATTCGTCTCCCTTCCGGATCCGAACCAGGTGATACGCATTCCTAAGATCCAGCTTAGTAAAGATTTTGGCTCCATGCAGGGGGGTGAACACGGAATCTAACAATGGCAACGGGTATCGGTTGCGAACCGTAATCTCATTCAGCCCCCTGTAATCAATATATGGACGAAGTCCGCCATCTTTCTTGCCCACAAAAAAGAAACCTGCCCCCATCGGGGAGGTGGAGCTCCGGATCAGCCCGGCAGCTAATGAGTCCCGGATGTAGGTCTCCATTGATTCGCGCTCAGGTCGTGAGAGGTTGTACAGCCTGCTGGACGGGAACTCAGCGCCTGGAACCAAATCAATGGCACAATCGTACGGACAGTGCGGGGGAAGGGTGAGTGCCAGATCCTTGCTGAAGACGTCAGCAAGATCGTGGTACTCAACCGGCACTGCCGTCAGATTGTGAGGGACTTTGACCTCCTCCTTAGCCTGTGAACCGGGAGGAACCGAGGATCCTAAACACCCCCGATGGCAGGTTTTGCTCCACTGAACCACCACCCCAGACGGCCAATCAATCCGGGGATTGTGCTTCAACATCCATGGGATGCCCAAAATCACACGGGAGGTAGAAGGAGTCACAAAAAACTCAATCTCCTCCCGATGGTTTCCAGACACTACCAGAGTTACTGGTTGTGTCTTGTGTGTGAGTAAAGGGAGGAGGGTGCCATCTAGTGCCCGCACCTGCAATGGCGAAGGAAGCGCCACCAGAGGGAGCCCTACCTCCCTTGCCCATCTGCTGTCTAGCAGATTCCCTTCTGACCCCGTGTCCACCAGTGCTCGGGCTTGAAGGGTTAAATCCCCGCTCAGGATTGTGACTGGGAGTCGTGTGGCAATTTGTGTGTGTCTCACTTGAATGGTTTGACCCCTCCTTAGCCCAGTCTCTATGGGCGGTTGTTGTCGTTTTGGCCGTTTGGGGCAGTTTCTCTGTGTGTGCTCAGTTGAGCTGCAGAGACTACACTCTCCACGGATCAGCCTCCCCATTTTGGCCCTGTGCGTTTCCCTAACAACGTCAGCAGGGGGAGCTGTTGCCCCACAAAGCGCTGCGGCTGTGGAGCGTGGGGAGGGCGGCGCCTTATCGAACCCGGAAGGGAGAGGGGCAGCGCGTATCCGGTCACATCCTTCGCCTCGCTCCCGTCCCTGTCTCATTGACAGCAGCACAGTTGAAGCGGTCTCTCCTCTGTTAGGGTGATCAAACACTGTTCTGAACTCCCCCACAAACCCAGTGTATGCTGATAACAACCGTGAGTTCTGTTCCCAGAGCGCCGTAGCCCAGGCGCGTGCTTTACCCCGAAGCAGAGCAATCACATAAGCTATTTTACTAGCATCTGACGCGTACATGACGGGACGTTGTGCGAAGACGAGCGAACACTGCATAAGAAAGTCCACGCACGTCTCCACACAACCTCCGTACGGCTCAGGAGGGCTTATGTATGCTTCAGGGGATGGTGGGAGGGGTTGTTGAACCACCACTGGAACGTTTATATCCTGCACAGGGTCGGCAGGAGGACGAGCCGCAGCAGCGCCCTGAGCGCTCGCCGCCATCTGTGCGGAGAGAGCCTCCACCCTGCGGTTCAGGAGGATGTTTTGCTTAGTCATTTGATCCAACCGAGCCGTAGAGGTGGTGAGAATGTGCTGCAGCTCACCAATCACGTCTCCTGCAGACGCCTGCGCTCCCTGCTCTCCCACTGGTCGTTCAACAGCCGGGTGACGCCCCTCGGAGTCCATGACGCTGGCCGAGATATCCTGTTGAGAAAGTGTAGTGACACGGACCCACAACAGGGGGCGCAAATGAACGGTCAATAGATGAGCCAAAAAGTAACAATTTAATGTTGTGAATGTGCACAACGAACATACAGACAATCACAGAATATCATACAGTCAATACACAGAGGTGACGTGTGGGCAGGCTCGAGGATAGAAGACGTCTGTCCTGAGAAGAGCCGGAACCACACGATTTCCGCTGCCCCAGAACCTGGTGAATACTGGAGCCGCCAAGTCCCGAATTCCCAGGTGATCACCGTCCCCGACTGTCGGATCTGGTACTGCTGGCGAAGAACAAAGACAGTCAAGTGTGGGTGTGTGTACACCCAGTAACAACAACGGTGGGAATGCCACCTCCACCTCTCATTCAATATGTTGCAGCGGTCTCAGCTGAAAAGGAGCGCCGTCTTGCACAGCCTCCTCACAAACGACCGGTTCTCCTGCAAATTCTCACAATAACAGAGTTACAAATCTCACAAAAAGGCTGAGAGTATTACCTCCTATGAAGTATGATATCTCGGCAACGAGGTGGAGATGACGTCTGGTCTTTATGGAGTGAGATGATGTTGAGTAGATGGGTGACAGCTGTCAAGAGGTAATGAGCGACAGCTGTCACCCCCGGCTGTGTCCATGGCGGCAGCGCCCTCTCATGCCTGAAGCCCGCACTTCAGGCAGGGCGCCCTCTGGTGGTGGGCCAGCAGTACCTCCTCTTCTGGTGGCCCACACAACAGACTGCAGATGATGAAATCCCTAAATTCCTTGCAATTGAAAATTTAGAAATATTGCTCTTAAACTGTTGGATTATTTTTTCATGCAGTTGTTCACAAAGTGGTGAGCCTCGCCACATCGTTGCTTGTGAAAGGCTGAGCCTTTTGGGGATGCTCCTTTTATACCCAGTCATGACACTCACCTGTATCCAATTAACCTGTTCACCTGTGGAATGTTCCAAACAGGTGTTCTTTGAGCATTGGTGATGTAACACAGTGGTAAACATACCACTATCCCAGTTTTTTAGAAACATTCTACAGGCATCCATTTTAAAATGTGCAAATATTTGCACAAAAACAAAAAGTCTATCAGTTTGACCATTAAATATCTTGTCTTTGTGGTGTATTCAATTGAATATAGGTTGAAGAGGATTTGCAAATATTGTATTCTGTTTTTATTTACATTTCACACAATGTCCCAACTTCATTGGAATTGGGGTTGTAGTCAGTGTAGCACTCACACAAATGCAGGCAGGGGAAGACATCAAACAACTGGGATCAGACAAAGGCAATCAGTATGAAGATGTTACAACTACCAAAACAATCCGGAGGTGTCTTAGAATAATCTGGCAAAGCAATAAGGAATAGTGCAGGGCTAAAATAGCAACACAAACGAACAAATGAGTGACAGCTGGTGTGATTGGGAATGTAATGCAGCTGTGGGGGAGACCGGGTGACAAAGACATGCCTATGAACATGCACAGAAACTGACAAAGTGTCACAAACCAAAATTAATTTTGGGGGTGAGTCAAAACCAAACACATTCAACAAGTAACTATTGAACAAAAGGGGAAACCACAAGGTAAAAAATGCACAAACCAAAGAACAAATGACTAACAACTAAAGTGGAACTCAAAACAGGCTAAAGTGTGCAATCACAGAAAAACCCCGATCACACAAGACTGACAGATAAAACAGACATGGGACAGACCACAGTGAGTAGTTCCACGAGGACAAAAGTCAGATGAGGACAGATCGCGACAGCTCCCCCACCTCAATGGACAGCACTGATGGCCAATAAAAACCCACCCACAACACAGAATGGAGACAGCCAAAGGAGCAGGGGGAGTGAGATAAGAACAAGGAGCCCAAACCATGAAACAGAAAATACTCAAGCATGCAAAAACAACAACCAGAGCAGGAGGAGGGGTGCCCGAAGACAGGAACGGCCAAAACAAAAAAGGGCAAGCAAACATGCCACCAGTCCAGAGAACAAGAACATCAGGAGGACAGCTGTGCGGGTGGCAGAAGGCAAGAGCAAAGTCTGGAGGGAGGCCGTGCAGGCGTCAGAAGCCGAGGACAGCTCTTGGAGGGTAACTGTGCAGCTGGCAGTAGTCTAGATCGAAGTGTAGATAGTGGCCACTCAGAGAGCAGAAATCGAAGGTGAATTCTCGAGGGTGGCCGTGCGGGTGGCAGATGTCAAGGATGGAGCCTGGAGGGCAACCTTGCTGCCCCACTGGAACACAGACTGTTATGGTTGGGAGCAACTGCAAAGTCAATTCAAATCCCAAAAGCAAGCAGTCGGACCAGGAAGTGTAGATGCAAAAACAAATCTTTGCTTTAATTAACCAACGTGGAACCAACTTCAACATACAAAGACACTGTGGATGACAGAGGGAGAATCTAGGAGCAGAATACAAGGTGCAGGTCACAGGAACATAGTGAGTATAATCAACCTGACAGTACTTACAAACCAGGAAATCACATGATGACACAGACAAACAACCGATAGCAAAGAGTCAACAGATCTAGATGCATGCCCTCACACACACACACACACACACACACACACACACACACACACACACACACACACACACACACACACACACACACACACACACACACACACACACACACACAGGCATGCAGGACTCAGACAGAAGAGTAGGACAGCCACAACACACAGACAAGGACCACAGGTGCAGGCATATCACAAAAGAGACGAACAGTGGGAGATCTGCCCGCTTACACATCTGCAGGTCCACCAGAAACAGATGTGACAGAACACACACCTGCCCAGGACTGACGCACGCATGCACCAGGAGCGTGCCCAAACACACACACACACATACACACAGGACTTCGGACAAAGGCAGGTAGACCAATGGGAGACTGAACATGACCAAACACACCTGACAACCACACACACAAAACCATGCAGACAGCTGGACAGCACCATCCCAACTGGGAGAGAAAACACAAAAACGGGACACAGTAACAATCAGACACCATCACATTACTGTCATCACCGGCAGAACAGCCGGACAGCCCCACAGGAGCACCGACATCATCAGGAGGATGGCTGGACGGCCCCACTTGAACACTGATGTTGTGGACTGGATGGCCAGATGGCCCCATTGGAACACAGACATTGTCAGAAGGATGGCTGAACAGCCCCAGTGGAACACTGACATTGTCGAAAGTACAGCTGGATGGCCCACATGAGCATTGACATTGTCAGGAGGATGGCCGGATTGCCCCACTGGAACACCGACGTCATCAGGAGGCCAGCCCCACTGGAACACAGACATTGTTGGAAGGACAGCGAGACAGCACCACTGGAGCATAGACATGATCGGGAGGATGGCCGGACGGCCCCACTGGAACACAGAAGTTATTGAGAGGATGGCCAGATAGCCCTACTGGAACACAGACATCATCAGGAGGACAGCTGGTTGGCCGCACTGGACCACCGACATCTTCGGAAGGATGGCTAGGCGGCCCCTCAGGAACAGCAATGACATCGGGAGTGGAGGCAGACGACCCCACGGGAACAGCGACTTTGTTGGGAGCAGAGTCAGATGGAGGATTGACAGACTGCCCCTCAGAAACCCTGACATCATCTGGAGGAAGGGTGGATTGCCCCATGGAAACCCTGACATTGTCTGGAGGAAGGGTGGATAGCCCCTCAGACACACACACATCATCTGGAGGATGACCAGACAGCTCCTCGTGAACACAGATGTCATCAGGAGGACCCCCAGATGACCACTCCAGAGTCACATGGGAGTGTCATTCCTCGACTGCCTCAGGACCAGGAGAGAGGACTGATGTGGCGCATCATTCCTCAACTGTCTCGGAACGAGGAGAGAGAACTGATGAGTCACGTCATTCCTTGACTGGTTCAGAACCAGGGCAGGGACATAGAGAGGACTTGTGACCTTGCCAGAAAGATGTGTAAGCATCGATTAATAGTCTCTGGTCCCCTCCCCTCCCGGTGTATTGATGAGGTGTTTAGCAGGCTGACATCGTTAAATAGGTGACTGGCACAATTTAGGAGACGGCAAGGCTTTAGCTTTATTGATAACTGGCCTTCGTTCTGGGGCTGAAGTGGCTTGCTGATGCCGGATGGCCTCCACCCTACTGGGGAAGGTGCCGCCATATTGTCTGCGAACATAGTTAGAGTTCAACAGGGAGTGTAACATTAGGAATTTACAGCAGGCCACGGAGCAGGTGCTTAGAGACCCTGCAAGGCTCATGACAAAGTGTGTGTGGAATCCATTAGCTTAGCGGGGAAATTAGTGCAGAAAATCCACTATGGCGATAGTGCAGTTTATCTGCCAGGGAGGGAAATTCAACAAGTTGAGATTTTGGCCTGCTTCCATAGACGTGTCCATAAAAATCATAGCGGGATATGCTTTGCAAACTTAATACCCATTACTACACTGGATGATGTTGAAATGGAGGATAGCCCAGTGGTTGTTCCAGCAATAGCAAAGATTTCATGTCTGCTACCTACAATATGCGTGGAATGTCTCAAACCTAAACCTACCTCTAAGCATCTTTTATATGCTGCTCTTGAACTACCCCTAAATCCAAACAGTTCAACTGTCAACCCCACTGAGGTCCTTAGTCTGCATCTCATTAACATAAGATCACTGTTGATTAATGATCTAATTATTGATCATCACTTAGATATGATTGGGTTATGTGAAACCTGTCTTAAACCTACAGTACAGCTGTCATCCCCTTAAATGAGGCCTGCCCACCAGCATATACATTTAGTCATGTCCCTCGTGATTCGAAGCAAGGCGGGGTGTTGCTCTTATTTATAAATATAGGTTTAGCTTATTAGCTGTTGGGGGTCACAAATATAACTCGTTTGAGCATCTGATTCTCCGCTCTGCTCAGGATATTACGCATTGCCAAGGTCAGAAGAATAAAAATCAGTCGTATTACTTTGTCACTGTATATAGGCCTCCTGGCCCATATTCTGAATTCTTAGATGAATTTGGAGCGTTCATCTCTAACTTGTCAACTAGTGCAGATAACATTCTGATCATTGCTGACTTTAACGTTCATATAAAAAAGCCTTCTGATCCCCTCTACAAATTATTTATGGAAATTGTGGATGCATTAGGATTTCGGCAATGCATTCGGGACTCGATGTTCATTAGTGGAAATACCCTGGATCTGTTTCTCGTACATGGTATTACTGTCATGTCTCTTACATCAGTGGTCTCTGAACACTCATTTAACTTTACGGTTTCGCTGCCGTGTTTAGTGGAACAACAACCTTATATATCACTACGGCGATGCATCAACTACTCAACTAAGACTGAACTCGAAGCTAGACTGCCTGATCGCTTAGCTTCACATGTGGCAAATACCCAATCACTAGACACACTTGTGGATAGTTTAAACTCAGTGCTCAAAACTATGCTCAGTATGATTACGCCACCTGTGTTAAAACCGTGCTCCCCCAAATCACAGTCACCTTGGTTCAATGATTACCTGCGTGACATCAAGCATAATGCAAGAGGTCTATAATGGAAATGGCGTCATTCAAAATTAGAAGCATTCCACCTTGCATAGCATAATGATATCTTAAGGCCCGGTCCCACTGGAGAGAGAATTAATTGCGCATGAATTAAGTATACAAATAACGGGTGTTCGTTGTCGTCTGCAACAAAATTTATGACGAACAATCACAGATGTATAACGCATGTATTGTGAATGCATTGCACACTTGTCGCGGGAACAGCGGCTGTAATGCGCATGCATGGCATCTGCATTGCAGACATAAAAAGAAGCGCACTCGGGCCTGCCGGCATCACTATTCACACCAACACCACAGCCTCTGGAGCAATTGCTGGACTTGAACAAGTTGATCACAGTTGATGTTCATGTTTTCATGCAAGGGTTAACTGTTCATGAGTTTGAGGAGCGGGAGGGGGGAAGCTGCTTGGGGTTGTGAGACGTTTTTTTTGAGAGTGTCATGAAAGGAGGGAGTTCAGCATGAGTTGTGGCTGTAACAGCAACGCTTCCTTTTGTTGATGTTAAATAAAAGTCCTGAAAGAGAACCGAGGTCCACGGCTGACTTCTCTGCAGCTTGGGATTTACAGTATGTTGTTGGATGGCAACAGCTATTACGTCTTTGGGAATCCATAATTACATCTGTATGTCATCACAGCTGGATTGGCACTGACTGGCAGGTATGTCGATTTCTGCCACATATAGTACATTGGGTTTACGTGATGTGTTTGTTATGCATTCGCAGATTGTCTACAAATCAGCTGAAAAGCAGACGTAATACAAATGCTTTATCCGTGGCCAATCTGTATGCATTCACTACAACTTATTTTAGTCCGTGATGTGATAGGCACGCTATATATCTGTTTTACACACCAACACACCAACCAAGTCCGCTGCCAAGCCGCAAATCACCCGTCAATTGCGGATATCAGTGTATAACGACGGATATACAGCACATAGATTGATTATGTATTGAGTGTGTATTGAGCATGTAAAGCGGATGTCATCCACAACCAAAATTTTGTGCAGCTCAAAAATCCTGGCAACAGACAAACATGCCTCTGTGAATAATTGCGGATGTGTGCGGGTGTCGGCCGACTCATACAAGCATCTTTCACGGATATTGCAAATGTTTAGGGAATATGAGCCAATTTCATGCGCGGTCCATGCGCAAATCTTCCTAAACACCAGTGGGACCGGGCCCTTAGACTATAAGCATGCATTATTTCTACAAAGCGGACCCATTACTCTGATTTGATCAACAACAACAACCATAAGTCAAAGTTTTTGTTCGACACAGTGGCAACACTAATTCATGGACATCCACCTGTAGTTCACGCTCCTTTTACAGCACAAGATTTCCTGGATTACTTTGAGAAGAAAATAGAAGACATTAGGTTAAACATATCCCAGCATGCCTTAACCCTGCCACTACACCCTGCTATTGAGGTGGGCACCATTACTGAGGTATTACCTAGATTTACAGAATTTGATAGTATCTCACTGGGCATGCTGACAAAGCTCGTAACATCAACAAAAAGTGCAACCTGTTTATTTGATTCTATCCCAACAAAAATGTTTAAGGACCTGTGGCCCACTCTTGGGCCGACTGTGCTGGAAATTATTAATCTTTCTTTAACTTCTTGATCTGTTCCTAAATGTTTCAAATCTGCAGTGATTAAACCATTACTTAAGAAACCTAATCTTGACCCTCGTGTATTGAAAAACTATAGGCCGATATCAAATCTATCATTTTACTCTAAAATTCTGGAAAAAGTGGTGTCACGGAAGCTTGTGGACTATCTTACTGAGAATAATCTCTTTGAGCTACTGCAGTCTGCTTTTAGAAAATATCATTCCACAGAGACGGCTCTCACTAAAGTGGTGAATGATCTTCTGCTTACAATGGATTCAGACACCACTACGGTTCTGTTGCTGTTAGATCTCAGTGCTGCATTTGATACCATGGATCATCATATTCTACTTGATAGGTGGAAAATCATTTTGGAATTACTGGGAGTGCCCTTGCATGGCTGACGTCATACTTGACCAGTCATTCTCACTGTGTTTTGTATAGTAACACTACCTCTAATCTTAGTGACATGAAATTTGGGGTTCCACAGGGGTCCGTCTTCGACCCCCTGCTTTTCTCCCTTTATATAGCACTCCTTGGGCACATATTGCAACATTTTGGGATTATCTCTTCTAGACAGGACTTCTGCAATGTTCTATTTTCTGGTTTACCACAGTCTGGCATTAGGGCTCACCAATTGGTTCAAAATGCTGCAGCCAGACTTTTGACACGAAGCAGAAAGTTTGACCACATTACACCCATTTTGGCATCCCGTCACCTGCTTCCTGTCCCAGTGAGATCAGATTTTAAGGTTCTGCTACTATTCTATAAAACTGTTCACAGACTGGCACCTCCCTACCAAACAAAACCAAATGAAACCTTACGTACTGGCCCGGGCTTTGCATTCTGTAATCTATGTGTGTAGCATGGCCAAAGCAGAGGGTCACCCCTTTGAGTCTGGTCTGCTTGAGGTTTCTTCCTCAGAGGGAGTTTTACTTTACCACTGTTGCTCTGGGGGTTAGTAAGGTTAGACCTTACTTGTGTGAAGCACCTTGAGGCAACTCTGTTGTGATTTGGCGCGATATACAGTAGTAATTGAAAATAAATTGATATTGAATTGAATTGAACTTTCGCGGTGTTCCAGCGGTCAAATGTGTCTGTGTCATCTGCTGAGACTAAATTAGTCTCTCTCAACATCTGACTTGAAACCATCTTTAAAATCTGAACATTAATAGTCAATCTCAGGAAGAGGGGGCTTTGGCGGTTAAAAAAAAAAAAGGCTGCTTATCCCATTTAGGAAGCCTTTCCTTGTTAAACAGGGCATCATATCACATCATACAGGCCAGGGAACCAGTCAAAAACCCAAGAGTTGGCCTCTACCAAATCCCATGCTTCATCCAAAAATTTAATAATTTCTGACTGATTTTTCACTAGTTCTGCATTTGGCTATGGTCAGTGTCACTACTGGTTGTATTGCACGGTACCTGGATTCTACAGATGTTCCACAGATAGTCCAACACCTCCAGGGAGGCACATGTACATATGCTATTGCCAGAATGTTTTCTGTCTCCCAGCACAGTTTCAAGAGCATGTAAGAGATTTCAGAAGACAGGCAGTTACTCTTGGAGAGCTGAAGAGGGCCATTGAATGTGCTTAACTAATCAGCAGGACTGGTATCTGCTTGTTTGTGCCATGAGGAACAGGATGAGCACTGCCAGAGCCCTACAAAATGACCTCCAGCAGCCCACTGGTGTGAATGTCTTTGACCAAACAGTGGGCTCTGCGTTCACTTTCTGGCACCATGGAGCTTGATTGGCATTTGCTATAGAGCACCAGAATTGGCAGGTCTACCACCGGCTCCCTGTGTTTTTCACAGATGAGAGCAGGTTCAACCTGAGCATGCAACAGATGTGAATGGGTCTAGAAATGTCATGGAGAATGTTATGCTGCCTGCAACATCATTCAGCATGACTGGTTTCGTGGTGGGTCAGTGATGGTCTGGGGAGGCATATCCCTGAAAGGACACACAGAGACAACAACACTCTAACTACTTTTAGGTGTCGGGATGAAATCCTTGGACTCATGGTTAGTCTCTATGCTGTTGTAGAGGGCCCTGGGTTCCTCCTGGTGCATGACAATGCCCTGCTTCATGTGTTGAGAGTATGCAGGCAGTTCCTGAAGGACAAAGAAATTGATACCATTGCCTGGCCTCCATGCTCTCCTGGCCTAAATCCAATAGAACGCCTCTGGGACATTATGTTTCGGTCCATTTGACATTGCCACATTGCACTCCAGACTGTCCAAGAGCTAAGTGATGCCCTGGTCCAGATCTAGAAGGAGATCCCTCAGGACACCATATATCATCACATTAGGAGCATGCCCCAATGTTGTCTGGCATGCTTACAAGCACATGGGGGCTATACAGACTACTGAGTACCATTTTCAGTTGCTGCAATGAAATTTTGGCAAAATGTTCAACCCCGCTACATCATTTTTTCACTTTGATGTTCTGGGTGTCTTTGAACTCAGTAGGTTGAAAATTTTAATTTCCATCAAACGATGTGGCATCCCTTCATTCCTAACACATTACCCAGTCCATATCAGGAAAGATATCCAGCATGATTTTGTCCGATTGAGATCTGATGTGTTTTCAAAGTGTTCCTTTTTTTAACTATATATATATATATATATATATATATATATATATATATATATATATATATATACTGCTAATTTGTTGTACTCGGCCAGTGGCAGTAATTAAATGTGTCATGCATTAAAATTTTCCACAAAATTTGATTATATTTACTTTGGGTTAAACCTAGTTGTCATAAAGCATCAATATTTCTGTGATATATCACAAAATTACAGTTGATTGTGTTTTTGGTAGAGTATCGATTTTGGTGACTTTTCATGTCAAATGTTCTGACTTTGCTCAATGAAATTTTGCAGATGACATGAAGGAGGAAGCACCTGAACAAGGTTTAAAGTTCATGCTGTATTCATGGACACTACTGTAACTCATATTGTGACATTATGTACATGTGATATAGGGCACAGAGGTACAGATAAGCACACAAACATACACATACCAACACAAAGTTGATGACAGACCTGTAATAATGACACTCACTATCAAAAAAAGAGAAAAATGATACCCTGTCACAAAATTAAATCTAACTTTTAGATAAAGTTTAGCTAATTCCTTCATCTTTAGAATGGCATGTTGCCCAATGTGTTACCCAAATTAAAGGCGAAACAATTTTTTTCACACTAATACATATACTGGGCCCTATTTTTAATGGACCTTTCTTATAGTGTCCACCTGCCACTAAATACCATACTGCTGTAGGTTCACCCTCTGCAATAATGTAAAAAAAAAAAAAAAAAAAAAGATAAAACATAAAAAAAGACAGCACATGGAAGTCTTTGGCCCAAATTTGATGTTTTCTTTTATGAAAGTCCTTCTCTGTTTCATTCCACTGTGAAGCTGTCAATAGTGGTGTAACAGGCAAAATTTCAACTCTGCTATTTCTTCAGTCAGGGCCAGAGATGGCTGTCACTTCTTCAGAATTGCGTGTCTTGTTGACTTTCTTCACTGTTTTTTCCTTGCACAGTCATTCAGGTTTTGAAAAATAGTGAATGTAACACTTTTTCAAAACCTTCTTGAATATAAGTTGAAAGTCTTCACCACAACCACAATTTATAGTTTCAACGCCATTGTGGTTAAGAAGCAAAATTTTAAAAATTGTGCAACTTTTCATACATAGATGGACATAATGTCAGTGTTGAGTTACAGGTTTTTGCAGAGTGTCCTATATTCTCTCAGGAAGAGCTGTGGTACATATTTATTTGAGAAGACAGAAAGATGAGATTCATTCCATCAAATATTTGTTTTTACATCTGCCCTGTTTCTGTTATAATCTGTAAATGTTCAGGAATAACATATTAGTTCAAAACAACTGAATCAAGTAAGGCTGTCCAGTCTAAATAAACATGTGCAAATGTGTATGTCATATGTGTTCATATGTTTGGTTCATTATTTTTTTGGGTTTCGTTTCAGGCTAACTGGTACAACATTACCTTCTCCAGTGATATCGAACAAGAACTGGCTTCGTCTACATTTTACCTCAGATAGCAACCATCGCAGAAAGGGATTCAGTGCTCAGTATCAAGGTTAGTTACAAACACTACCCTGCACTTGATTTGAAACATATCATATGGAACAAAGACACAAATCAAAATCTACGCACATCTGAATACAATAAATATGAGAGTACTACGAAGCATCAGTGTGTCTGCAGTGCATTACTGGTATTTAGTGTGTGATGCTTCAGTTCAACAGTTTGATCCAACACAACTGGTGATGCATCATAGCACCTGGAGTGTGATATTGTATCATGGAATTTCACTTTTTTCCTCACAATGTTATTCAGTTACATTTGTTGCTACAAAAAATATACATCTTCATATATATATATATAAAAGACTGTCTGATTAAGCATTGCACTGCCATTGTGCATCACTGCCTTGAAGATACAGTACTACAGAAACACCCAGGGTCCTGGTTGGCAGCCATTCAGGCAGACTACTGATCTATTGCCACCACAACAATAAAGCCATCTATGTGCTGCAGACAAGCGATACAGGGGCAAACATTTGACCTTTGTCCAGTTGTAGTGGTCCTCAGTCCGGAATCACCTGTATGCTTTATCAGCTCTGTGAAATGCAACCCAGGCTCTCAATTTGCCAGTCAATTTATTTTTCTACCCTAACCCATTATCATGAACTTTAGATAGTGACCAAAACAAGAGGGTCACAGATATGAGGTTTCTCTGAACAGTATCAGGGTTTTGAACAAAGGATCATCTAGTCACAAACTCACTGCTTTAAATACTTGACCATCACCTCCCCATCTCTTTTGGTGCATTCATCATCCTGACAGTTTCACAGCATGACCATACATCCTTGTCCAGTAACCTCATGGTCTGTAGGAGCTCTTCCCCATGTCCTTTGACCTCATCTTCAATTCAGTTCATTTAATTTATATAGCGCCAAATCAAAACAAAGCTACCTCAAGGTGCTTCACAAGGGTAAAGTCTAACCTTACCAAATCCTAGAGCAAGCACACATGTGACGGTGGTAAGGAAAAACTCCGTCTGACGATTTTGAGGAAGAAACCTCAAGCAGACCAGACTCCGAGGGATGGTACACTGCTTAGGCCATTCTAACAGTTACAAGGTTTTTACAAAGCTGAAGAAACAGGAAACAGAAAACCAGAGTAACATGAAAAACAAAGTGCATTATTGAGATTACCATGCAAGCAATTGTGCCAAAGCCAGGGGGTCATCCAGCACCCTGAAGTGAAGTGCCAGTGTCCATCCACCACATAATCAGTGGGCCTATCTTCCTTGTAGAATATATTACAAAAGCATACTGCTGTGCGCTGCATTAGCTTCAGCCATGGCATCTCGTGGTCTGTCCAGTGCTCTGTGCTGTGCAGGTGTCAGCCTTGTGCAATGTCATCAGTGCCTTGGTCAGAGAGAAAAAGAGCAGATTCAGCTGGCTGGAAACAGTGCACCTAATGTATGAGTTTGCCAGCAGTAAATCGACAGGGAAGTGGAGAGAATACAAAGGTAATACAAATACAAATACAAATACAAAGAACCAGCCGCTAACCCTAAGCTTCATTAACAGAGCCAGAATTTTGATGAAGTGAGGTGGAGACCTATTCTGTTGCTAATAAGATGAGTTAAAGGGATAAGAAGCATAGTACCATACTATGCCAGTATGCTAGCCATACGAAAGGGAGAATAGATGTGTCGTAAGTCTGGACTTGAATGTTTCTACAGAATCTGACTGTTTTATCTCTATCGGGAAATCATTCCACAAAACAGGTGCTTCATAAGAGAAGGCTCTGTGACCCACAGACCTTTTGTTCATCCTAGGGTCACAAGGTAGTCCTGCGCCCTGATAATACAGAGCACAGGCTGGTACATAGGGTTTAAGTAGGTCAGCTAAGGAGGGAAGTGCTAGTCTGTGAATAATTTTATAGGCTAGAAACAGAACCTTAAAATCTGACCTCACTGGGACAGGAAGCCAGTGAAGAGATGCCAAAATGGGTATAATGTGGTTAAACTTTCTGCTTCCTGTCAAAACTCTGGCAGCTGCATTTTGAACCAATTGGAGACCCCTAATACTGGACTGCAGTAAACCAGAAAAAAGAACATTGCAGTAGTCCAGTCTATAAGAGACAAATGCATGGATCAGAGTCTCTGCATCAGCCATAGCCAGGATGGGAAAAATCTTTGCTGTGTTTCACAGGTAGAAGAAAGCAGTCCTCCTAATATATCTAATGTGGAGGTCAAAGGACAACCTGGGATCAAAAATCACTCCAAGGTTCCTCACTTTGTCAGTGTGATGTATGATACAGCCGAGGTTAAGTGTTAGCTGGTCAAACTGATGCCAGTGTCTCACTGGACCAAGAACCATCATTTTGGTCTTCTCCAACTTTAAAAGTAAGAAATTGCTGGACATCCAGCTTTTCACTGATGCAAGCCAATCCTCTAAGATAGACCCCTGTGGAACCCCATAATTCATACAATTAAATTAGAGGTAGTGTTGCTGTACAGGACACAGTGAGAGCAACTGGTAAGGTAAGATGACATACAGGTGGTTGTCCGTGAATAAGTGTTTGCCACCATATAGAACAGGAACTTTGAATTATGCTTGTTTTTATTAATCAAATCAGAGTAGTAGGCCTGTCTTGTTGCCTTTAGTGCATGCTTAAACTCTATAAAAGCATCATGCCACACAAGGTGGAATACTTCTAGTTTTGAACAATGCCATTTTCATTCTAGACCTCTAGACCTATGGATGAGGCCACATAAGTAATCATTAAACCAAGGTGAGTGTGTTTTGTGAGGTATGGTTTTAATGTAGGTGGACCAATCATGTCGAGTGTGGTTGTGAGCACTGAGTGTAAGCTGTCCACAAGATGATCTACTTTTCTGAAAGTGATGCTAAGATGTCAGGCAGTCTGTCTTCAAGTTCAGTTGTAGTTGAGGAGTTGATGTGTTGCCATGAGGATTAATAAGTTTCTCATTCCACTGAACAAGGCAACGAGACTATAAACATAATAAGTGAGTGATCTAAGACAACTGACACAAGAGCCACAATGTCAATATTTGTCACTGAATTCATCTCATAATTCAGAATTTGGGCCTGGGGGCCTCTATACGGTGCTTGGATATACGTAGTATCCTGGGCAGAGGAGAGAGTCAAATGTTCAAACAAAATATGTTTTAGTCCCCCAAAAGCCACTCAGCTAAACTCAGATTTATGAATTATAGCAACACATCCACCTTGCTATGTATCACGAGGGATGTGAGTAAATGTATATGCTGGTGGGCATGCTTGATTTAAGTGCAAGACAGCAGTCAGTTTAAGCCAGGTTTCACATAAACCAATCATATCAAGGTGGTGCTCCATAATTAGATCATTTATCAGCAGTGATGTTGAGGACAGTCACCTTATATTAATGAGACCCAAACTAAGGACCTCATTGGAGTTGGCACTTAGAATATTGGGATTTTGAGGTGATTCCAGAGTAATATATATAATATATCTAAAATTAGGTATGGGTTTATGACATTCCATACAGGTTGATGGTAGCAGACATTGAATATTTGATGTTGCAGGAACAGCCAGTGGGGCACCCTCAATTTGACTGTTTTCCAATGAAGTAATGGCAGCTACTTTTACTAAACATGTACCCCCACGCTCTTTCTGGGTATGTCTGCGGAAACTGGACACAGTCTCAACTTGAAAAATTTCCCTTATTAGCACATAAAATACACTGTCACCATAGTGGATTTTATCCACTAGTTTACCCGCTAGGCTAATGGATTCCACTTCCACATTCATCATAGGCTCTGCAGGTTCTCTAATCACCTGCTCCATGATCTGCTGTAGAGTCCTAACATTACCCTCCCTGTAGAACTCTATCTATGTTCGGACATAATCTGGTGACACCTTCCCCAGTAGGGTGAAGGCCGTCCATTATCACCAAGCCACGACAACCCCAGAAAGGCAGCCAGTTATCAGTAAAACTAAAGCCTTGCTGTCTACAAAACTGCGTCAGCCACCTATTCAACAACATCAGCCTGCTAAATGCTTCATCAATCCCCCAAGAGAGGAGGGGACCAGAGACTATTAATTGATGCCAGCACAGCTTCATCTATGCCAGCACAGCTTCATCACTTCATTAAGCAGTTACGGGAGGAATATATATTTTGGCAGTGGTAGGTCCATGACCATGCGGGACCTATATGGGATTTAGGCGCTCCCGCCATCACGAGCCTCCCAGCTGACTGGGATATAGCAGTGGGTAGATGGGACTCATTAGCCCTGTTAAGGCAGTCCACCTAGAGGAAGGGAACCCTGATGTTAAACCCCCACCCTGGGTGACTGCCCCCATGCCTCCAAGGAAGGTTTTTTAGCCAGAGGCTAGGAGAAGGTCACTCTGATGTAAAACCTACAGCCTGGTGGTCACCACAGCCGTCTCAGCTTGTCTGTGCCACTGTGGAGTGCCACCTTGCCTAAAGAGTGGAATTGGTGTGCGCAAGCTGATCCCCACTCTAAGCAACTAGCGCAGGCGGGAAGGAAAGTCCTGCAGCGATGGGAAGAGGCGAAAACAGCAAGTGCATGATGGCACTGGGAGCTGCAGCCTCGATCCTGCATGCAGGCGGCTCAGGAGCTATGGTCGTTTGGTTGCTGACTTGAGACAACAGCATCATCCGGCAGGGCCCTGGGTGACCAAGCAGCCCTGTTTAGGGATAGCCCTGCTTGCTCCACATGGAGACAGACCTAGAAAAGGTGGTCTAAACATGGCTTGTCTCACTGGACCCGGTTGGCTCACCACTGCCAATGGGCATCACTACACGCGGTGCGAAAAGGAAAACAAAGAACCTGAAAATTGCGTGCTGGAATGTACGCACAATGATGGACTCAGACAATAGCGATCGTCCCCGAAGACGCTCAGCCTTAGTCATCAAAGAGCTAGCAAGGCTTGACATAGACATTGTTGCACTCAGCGAGGTGCGCTTTGCAGACCAAGGGTCACTCACCGAGGAAGGCACAAGCTACACACTGTTCTGGTCAGGAAAGGCTAAAGAAGATCGTCGACTCTCAGGGGTCGGGTTCATGATCAAGAGCGCCATAGCATATAGGTTACACAGTTTGCCAGTTGGACATTCTGACCGACTCATGTCACTCTGGCTCCCCATCAACAACAAGGATTTTGCCACTATTGTTAGTGTATATGCCCCAACCATGCAGGCCGACATCGGAATTAAGGAGGCTTTCTACAGCGATCTGCACAACCTTCTACAGCACGTCGACACCCAGGACAAGCTCCTCATCATGGGAGACTTTAACGCCAGAGTGGGTCACGACTCTGATGTATGGAAGGACGTCCTAGGGAAACATGGCATAGGCAACTGTAACGACAATGGCTGCCTGTTGCTGGAGTTCTGCTCTGCACATGATTTGACGATCACCAACAGCCTGTTCCAACAGAAAGAGAGATTCAAAGCAACCTGGAAACACCTACGCTCCAAACACTGGCACCTTCTTGACTACGTCCTGATGCGACAGCGTGATAGAAGAGATGTACTACATACCAGGGTGTTGCCTAGCGCGGATTGCTATACGGATCATCGCTTGGTCCGTTCCAAGATTGCTTTCACTTTCAAGCCCCCTCCAAAGAAGAAAGACCCACAGTTTAAGAAGCTAGAAGTCCACAAGCTGCAAGACTTAGACACAAAAATGGAGTTCCAGGCCAAACCAGAGGAGAGACTGGATGGAGAAGAAGGCCTGCCTGATGACCCTGAACAACAGTGGATGAGATTAAAGACCATCCTTCAGGAGACGGCAGCAGAAGTAGTGGGCTTCTCAGCCAGAAAAAATAAAGACTGGTTTGATGAGTCTGACGCACAGATCCAGGAATTACTAGAAAAGAAACGTGCATGCCACAAGACTCTTTTAGCTAAACCTGATGACCACTCTGCTAAGACAGCTTACAGAAATGCCTGCTCCACACTGCAAAGCAAGCTCCGCATATTGCAGAACGACTGGTGGCTAGCTTTTGCGGAGAAGACACAACAACATGCCGATGTTGGAGACATGCGCTCCTTTTATGAAGCCCTTAAGACCATCCACGGGCCAGCACATCAAGTGCAAGCACCCCTGCGCTCCTCAGACGGTTCCACCTTTCTGACGGACAAGGAAACCATTATGCAGCGTTGGTCAGAATACTTTGAAAACCTCTTCAGCGACAAGCGCACTGTGCAAGAGTCATCAATTGAGAAGATTCCCCAGGTGGAGGTGAAATGGGAACTTGATGACCCCCCAACACTTGAAGAGATCCAAAAGGCCACCACGCAGCTGAATCCAGGGAAGTCTCCTGGCATAGATGGCATCCCAGCAGAGGTGTACCAAAATGGAGGTGACGCAGTCCTTGACAAGCTTCAGACTCTCTTCTCCAGTTGCTGGGAAAAGGGAATGGTTCCACATGACCTTCGGGATGCGGTCATTGTCCCCCTGTACAAGAACAAGGGCGACAAGTCTGACTGTTCTAATTACCGGGGCATCACTCTCCTCTCAATAGCAGGCAAGATTCTGGCTCGAGTGCTGCTCAACAGGCTTACCCCTACCATAGTGCATGAAAATACTCCCGAGAGTCAGTGCGGATTTTGGGCCAACAGGGGAACCACCGACATGATCTTCATCCTGAGACAGATCCAGGAGAAGTGCAGAGAACAGAACATGGCCCTTTATGCAGCCTTCATAGACCTAACCAAGGCTTTTGACACGGTCAGTCGTGAGGGTTTGTGGAAGATTCTTCCACGCCTTGGCTGCCCTCCAAAGCTCCTCACCATTCTTCCCCAGCTGCATGAAGACCAGATGGGACAAGTAAAGCACAACGGGACTCTGTCCAGCAGCTTCCCCATCTTAAATGGTGTCAAACAAGGTTGTATCCTCGCGCCCACTCTGTTCTCCATCTTCTTCAGCATGATGCTTCGTGAGGCCAAAGAAGACTTGACAGACGGCATTTATATCTGCTTCAGAACTGACAGAAGTCTGTTTAACTTGCGGCGCCTTCTGTCCTATACTAAGATCACAGAACAGCTAATCATGGAGCTGCTCATCGCAAATGATTGCGCCCTCATTGCCCATACAGAGCAAGCCTTGCAGCACATCGTCAACTGTTTTGCTGAAGCAGCAAGATCCTTCGGCCTCACCATCAGCCTGAGAAAGACAGAAGTGCTATATCAACCAGTCCTCCATACAGCATATACCCCACCCCAAATCAACATCGAAGGTACCAGCCTGAATGCAGTAGAGCACTTCACGTATCTCGGTAGTGTTATCTCAAACGACGCATCTGTCGCCAAGGACCTAGACAGTCACCTTGCCAAGGCCAGCAGTTCTTTTGGTCGCCTCTCCAAGAAAGTCTGGCAGAATCATGCACTGCGTCTTTCCACAAAAGTGCAGGTCTACAGAGCCATTGTGGTCCCTACTCTCCTGTATGGAGCTGAAACCTGGATTCTGTATCGCCAGCAGATCAGATTACTGGAATGCTTTCATCAGCATTGTCTCCGAAACATCCTCAGGATCAAGTGGCAAGACTACGTCTCAAATGAGGACATCCTTAACAGAGCCAAATTGCCCAGCATGGAGTCTATTATACTCAAACAACAGCTTTGTTGGGCAGGTCACGTAGCCAGGATGGATGATACACGCTTGCCGAAATTAATTCTCTTTGGAGAGCTCAAGGAAGGGAGACAAAACCAAGGGGCCCCCAAAAAGCGCTACAAGGACCAGCTGAAGACGCAGCTCTCCCTTGCAGGCATTCAGCATCAGTCATGGCAGCATCTAGCTACAGATAGACTTAGCTGGCGTTCCAGCATCAAATCCGCCAGTCTGAAGTTCGAGGCAGAAAGAAGTGAGGCCTCACGCCAGAAGCGCCAAAGGCAGAAAGAGCGGGCAGCAGCACAAGCCCAGCCTACTCAAGTGTTCATTTGCCTCAAGTGTAACAGGTCTTGTGCATCCTGCATCGGACGTTTTAGCCACCAGAGGGCTTGTAGAAAATAAACTTTAAAAAAAAAAAAAGGCCTTCCCACTATCCTCGCAAGTGAGGAAACTGCCATATATATATATATATATATATATATATAGTACAGATGTGACATAACTTCAAATTTCCTGTGTACTTCCCAAATGGTGCTCTGCATGGTTTTGGAGTTTTGCAACCATGCCCAGTTGTTTTAACAATAACAATATGATTACTAGTTTTATAGATTTGTGAAAAATAATTACAATGATCTGGCATATTTTGCATTCATCCAAGTGTATTTTTTTGTTCATATAATTAGAGATTGAAGTCTAAAACTCCTTGAGTGGATTTATCACATTCTACTTGGTAGGTTGTACACTTTAAATAGCATATTATGGTGCAAGATTGTTTCCACGTGGCCTCTCAAAGTTAATTGTCTCCTTTCAACACAGAGCACACTTAACATGACCTGTCTGTCTCTCTGATATTCTCTCTTCCTGTCAGTTTCTCTCTTCTTTTTCATTATCCATCTCTCATGTCACTGATTTAGCCATCATATCCATCTCTTCTGGATTTTGGTTTGTATGAGAGAGATCCGGACAGACAGAGATATGATTTGGATGGCAAGTTTATATCTCAATGGAGTGTATTACAGGTGTAGCACATATTTTCCTGTTATCCTTTGCTGTTATCCTTAGGATTAAACACATAGGTTCAGTTTTAATGCTGCTCTTCTCCTTTTCTGTCCATTTTTTCCTCTCCTAACATACAGTGGGGAAAATAAGTATAAATAAGTATTTGTCAGTTTTGCAGTTTTTCCCACCTACAAAGAATGGAGAGGTCTGTAATTTTTATCGTAGGTACACTTCAACTGTGAGAGACAGAATCTAAAAAAAAAAAATCAGGAAATCACATTGTATGATTTTTAAATAATTACTTTGCATTTTATTGCATGAAATAAGTATTTGATCCCCGAGAAAAACAGCTTAACAATTGGTACAGAAACATTTGTCTGCCATTACAGAGGTCAGATGTTTCCTGTAGTTCTTGACCTAGTTTTCACACACTGCAGCAGGGATTTTGGTCCACTCCTCCCTACAGAATCCCAGACTGAGGGAGATTGACAGTCATCTTGTATTTCTTCCACTTTGTAATAAATAATCATCACAGTTGTCTTCTACCAAGCTGCGTACCTGTTGTCCTGTAGTCCATCCCAGCCTTGTGCAGGTCTACAGTTTTGTCTCTGGTGTCCTTAGACAGCCTTTGGTCTTGGCTATGGTGGACAGGTTGGAGTGTGATTGATTGAGTTTGTCAACAGGTGTCTTTTATACAGGTAACAAGTTCAAACAGGTGCAATTAATACAGGTAAAGAGTACAGAATAAGAGGGCTTCTTAAATAAAAATTAACAGGTCTGTGAGAGCCAGAATTCTTGGTGGTTGGTAGGGGATAAAATACTTATTTCATGAAATAAAATGCAAATTAATTACTTAAAAATCATACAATGTGATTTTCTGGATTTTTTTTTTTTTTTTTTTTTTTTTTTGTCTCACAGTTGAAGTGTACTTACAATAAAAATTACAGACCTCTCCATTCTTTGTAGGTGGGAAAACCTGCAAAACTGACTGGAGATCAAATACTTATTTTCCCCACTGTATCTGCCATTAGAGGAGACAAAGTATTGAAGCACTTTGTGGCTCTTGCACATAGTTAATGTAAGACTAACGGCAAGTATCAATGGGAGATGTAGTTATAAAGGCAAGTCTGGGGCCCCCTGCTGGGGCTGTTGCCTCCGCTACCCGAATCTGGAAAAGCGGTTGAAGATGAGTGAGTGAGTGAAGTATGACTTAATTTTTTATTTATTTATTTATTTATTTTTTATCTCTATCTCCTCTTGTTTTACAGTGAAGAAAGCTATAGAGTTGAAGTCCAGAGGAGTGAAGATGATGCCCAGTAAAGACTCCACTCATAAAAATGCTGTCTGTAAGTAATTTTCCTTCTGCAATTTGTGTGTGTGCAGACAGAGTGACTGTAGCTCATTTTCAAAGTCCTTTTTAATCCATTTCCATTAATTTTTCAGTGATGTTGCCCTTTTAGGTAGAGAGGCATCTGTACTTTACTTTGCTTTTCTGTGTTTTTTTCTTCTTCACTTCAAATAGTAAAAAAGATCAAAAGGGTTCAAAAGAATACAGGGTTTTTGATTTTAAAGAATCTAAATGTATGTACAGATAGAAACTAAATAAAATATATCACTGCCACAATCTTTATTTCACCATGGAATTTACAGATGTACTCATATTTGCAAGGAATCTGTAATTTCTGATTTAATAGCTTTTCAAATCCATTATGTCTATGCATGCAAATGTTGATTGCATAAATACCAAATAATTTTCATACTACAGAAACAAATACAAATCATTCATTGTTGTGTGTGCATCCTCTGCCGAGTCCATTCCTTTTGTTTGTGTTTAATCCTGTCTTTTTCTGTACGAGTATATTTGGTTTATGTGCCTGCATCCCCTTTGGTTTTCTGTGTGTGTGTGTGTGTGTGTGTGTGCGTGTGTGTGTGTGTCCTCTTTGTCTGTCATCTGTCATTCGTGTGGGTCCCGGTTGTGTGTGTGGATGTTATGCCTATGGTCCGTGTCTGAGTCTTATGTGCGGGTGTGTGTCCTTCCACTGTCTGTCATCCGTGTGGGTCCCTGTTGTGTTTGTGCCCTATGTGTGTGTGTGTCTGTGATCTGTTGTGTTCTCTCCCCTGCATGTGTTGGTCATTTGTGTTTGTCATCTTTGTGATCAGTCCACTGTTGGTATTGTCCTTACATTCCCTGGTGTTTTGTTGATCATGACTTTGGGTTTTTGCAGCTGTTGTGTCATTATGTCTCTCCTGTCTCAAGGTCATTCTGTCTTTGTGTTTCACTCAGTGTGCCATTTGAGTTCCATGTTTTTTCTCTGTGTGTGCTCGTGAACTTAGTTTTGGATTATTGTTTAGTTCTTCATGTCAGCTTGTCCTTTATTGCAATTACACTTGATTTCCACAATTGTTTTTCCAAGGAAAACATTTAATGAATGAGAAAATGACAAAAATGGACACAAACAGGTGAGTTATTTGTGATTTATTTATTTTATTTGTCATGAAATCAAACATTTTATTGAAAAGGGCATTCTGATGAACATAATATTGGCCGTGCTCGTGCATCGGCCTACCCCCTCAATCAGGCAGAATTTTGGGTGGAGAGCCCCTCGGTGCTCTAAGGGGTATATATGGTGTATCTGTTCTGATAAAGTACTTAGAAATAAGGTAATAGGATTAGGTAATAAGTTGAATGTAAGGACAAAATTCAATTCATTTTAACCTTGGTGAATGATTGTCAGGGGCTTTGAATACTGTAAGCTTAAACCTCTTCATATTAAAATATTTTTCAGTGAATTGTTGTTACACTAATGTTGTTGTGTTGTTTTACAATGTAATTTACTGGCATTCAGTTTAATTCAATTCAATTTATGTAGTTTATACAGCACCAAATCACAACAAACCTGCCTCAAGGTGCAACACACAAGTGAAGTCTAACCTTACTAAACCCAAGAGCAAGCACACAGGCAACAGTGGTAAGGAAAAAACTCCCTGTGATATGATATTGAGGATGAAACTTCAAGCAGACCAGACGTGGAGATGATGTGTTTCTTTACCCGCCTCTCTGTTGGGGTTTTGGAGATGATGAACCCAATTGACACACAGCGAGGAGTCTGGGAATATATATAGCAATCCAAGTGATTTATTTGTGACAGAGTTCAGAGTGTGCAGCAGTGGCAAACAGTCCCAAAAATTATCCAGAAACACAGTGCAGCAAGAAGACACAGGTGTATGCAAGAAGATCCACCAAAACTAAACAGAACAAGAACTACATGAGACTATGGTGGGTAACTACAGGGAATGGGTACTTGCAAACATTACAGCCAGGAAATCAAGGCGAGAACCAAGACACAGATAATGACCTTGGTGGAGTCATATGCAATGAACGAGGCAGTACTTAAATAACAAAAGATGTATTGACAACACGTGCAACAAACGAGGAAGTAGAACTACAGGACTCACATGAATGAAACAGAATGCAGGAGGATAATGAATTGAACAGACATTAACTGGTGTTAGAATAATGTGAGCGAAGTGCCGCTGCACGGCGCGAAGCTCACTCTTGGTACAGGGTGTCCTAAACAGGAAGTGCCAATTTTCAAATCCACAGTAAAACAGGAAATGTTCAAATGTCAAACACTTCCTGGATTGACAGACGAGATCCCATGGAATCTCGTGGGAACTCAGTGACAAGCTCACACTCAAACAGGAAGTGCTGAATTCTTACTCACAGTGAAACAGCAAATGTTCAAATGTTAAACACTTCCTGGCATGGGTGGAGCTAGAGTGGAGGGCGGGGTTTCACTGGACTCTCCTGAAATCTGATTGGACACAGATGACTGACATGTCACAGCACCACACGTCTGGTTGAAAGATCTGCATTTTTAAATCAGTGAGTCACATTGATTGCTAGGTTCCTCCTGTCCAGTAGTTTGTGCTGTGTACCACAAAAAGTTCTAATCCACCTTAGAAGAAGAAAAATGTTTGCTCCAGATTTGAACAGATCACGTCGTTTGAACTGTGGACTTCAAATCACACCAAACTTACATTGGTGAGTAAATGACCATATTTTATGACAGAAATGAGGTCCAGGTTGTTAAAAGCAACATTTCTACTTTAATTTGGGTGGCCTTATGTACATATTTTTAAACTAAGACAGCGGCTTGTTCATGTTGGCTTATTAGTGCAGCAGATAACTGAAACAATCCTACCGGCGTGAAGTTAGACAGTAGACAGTAGTTCATTATTCAGACAGTAATTCGCGATGAAGCAGTTGTGGTTGTATTATGGGCAAAAAATGTTTTTAAAATGGAAATAAACGTGCCCTGTTAAATTGTACCTTTAAAAAAAATCCAAAATAAAACAATGATTTGGTTTTGATGCTAAAAGCAAAAATATAATGACAGAATATGGAAAGCGTAAACAGACATAATCATTTATTAGGCTTGTGCTTTGAATTAAATATGTCAACTCCTTACACCTCACTCTAGTCACAACTTTAGTTAAAAAAGTGCTGCAAAAACAATTATGAAAAGAACGGACAGTTACACATCAAAATCAACTAGAAATAAAAGAATGACTAAAATTAAAAAAACAAAAAAATTGTCAAGATGACAAGTGACTACTGTACAAATAATATTTCAAAAATTCAGATTTTCTGCGCTGAATAACTGTCCACATTTAAACAGTAATAGCTTTTACATGGTCAAGTGCATTTTGGCGCCACCTGCCCAGATATGTTGAGTGCCCTTGCCCCATGCCCACCAACCTCCATTTCACCCCCTCCCACCCCTCAATTTCACTTTTTTTAATGATATGGCAAACTACTTGTTGGGAAAGGGTAGTGACACGGACCCACAACAGGGGGCGTAAATGAGCGGACAGTAGATGAGCCAAAAATACAACACTTTACTGTTGTGAAAAATGCACAATGAGAATACAGACAAATGCAGAATTTGGATCACAGTCAAACTATACAAGGTGATGTGTGGGTAGGCTCGAGGATAGAAGACGTCTGTCCTGAGAAGAACCGGATCCCACACGATTTCCACTGCCACCGAACCCGAAGGATACTGGAGCCGGCAAGTCCCGAGTCCCCAGGTGGTCACCGTCTCCGACTGTCGGATCTGGTACTGCTGGCAGAAGAACAGATGTGATGAGTGTGTGACAATACACTCAGTAAACAGTCAGCAAGTCGTTATTCCAGGTGGGAAACAACACCTCCACCTTTAACACAGAACACAGTTAAGCAGAGCCAAAGAGCTACTTAGCGTTTTGGCGTGAGGGTGAAGAATGTCACTCTGTCACGGAACCACAAGACGCCGCACCCAGCTGACAGCAGCTACAGCAACTCCTGCAAACACTCAGAAAAGGAATCATGTGCGTAATGGCACAGTCAAACGGCTGAGAGTTTACCGTAGAGGTAGACGATATCTCGGCAACGAGGTGGAGATGTCGTCCGGCTTTTGTAGTGTGGGTGATGACCTGGTGATTGGTGACAGCTGTCGTAGTTGATGAGTGACAGCTGTCACTCCCGGCTGTTCCTGTGAGGCGGCAGCGCCCTCTCGTGCCTGAAGCAGTAATAGCTTTTAATGCACTTGACCATGTAAAAGCTATTACTGCTTAAGTGTGGACAGTTATTCAGATTCTGGACAGTGATTCATTTTCCAGACAGTAGTTCGCCATATCATTAAAAAAAGTGAAATTGAGGGGTGGGAGGGGGTGAAATTGAATTTGGTGGGCATGGGGCAAGGGCACTCAACATATCTGGGCAGGTGGCACCAAAATGCACTTGACCATGTAAAAGCTATTACTGCTTAAGTGTGGACAGTTATTCAGATTCTGGACAGTAGAGAAGCTTGAATCTTCAACTGGACTGGGTTGCTTGACGCTAGGACGTTTCGCTTCAAATCGCAGAAGCTTCCTCAGCTAAAATTCTTGCTCTGGAAGTCTGACTTCTGTCTGACTCTTGTAGAGAAGAATAAAACAGAAGCCAACAAAAGCTGGAGTTTTAAACCTACCCAGACCCCTCCTACTGAGAGGCAGACTGCTATAGGCTAGTGACTAATCAATAGCTCTAATTAGCAACTATTGTGCTGTAGTTAGCACACCTAATGGCAGGACAGCTGTCCCTCTAATGATGGGATGGATGCCTTTCTGATGGCTCCCTTGATGACGGGAATGACTCATTACCATGAACAAAAGACTGAAACTCCTTTGACCTGAGTACCCCATTGTAAACAGGGGATAAAGTGTGTCTCAGACCCCCTCCCCGGTTAAGGCTGGGTTTCAAACATTTCACAAAGAATGCCTCCTTGACCCCTCTCTCAAACCATTTCTTCTCTCTGGCTAATATTTTAGCTTCCTTGTCCTCAAACGTGTGGTTAGTGTCTTTAAGGTGGAGGTGAACCGCAGACTGAGGTCCACTGGCGCCCTCTCTGCGGTGCTGGTATAGCCTTTTGTGTAAAGGTTGCTTCGTTTCACCTATGTAGTGTTCGTTACAGTTTTCCTGACATCTGATAGAATACACTACATTGCTCTGTTTGTAACTAGGGATCATGTCCTTAGGGTGAACTAATTTCTGTCTCAAGGTGTTAACAGGTTTAAAGTAAACTGGGATTTTTTGCTGTCTGAAGATCCTCTGTAGTTTTTCCCTTACTCCTGCTAAATAAGGGAGAGACACTCCTCTTCTTCTTGTCTCTGTCTCCTGTCTATCTGGTCTCTTTGTTCTCTGGGACTTCTGCACTTTGTCCAGGGATCATCATGGGTACCCACATACTGTGAGGGCTTTCCGGACACATTGTTGTTCTTTAGCCCTTCCCTCTGCAGTTGTGGGCACCTGTAGGGCTCTGTGTTGAAGCGTCCTGATCACCCCGAGCTTGTGTTCAAGGGGGTGGTTTGAGCCGAAGAGCAGATATTGGTCAGTGTGAGTTGGTTTTCTGTAAACCCCTGTCTGGAGCTGCCTGTTCTCTCCAATCGTAACATCACAGTCCAGGAAGGCTAAATGGTTGTTTCTGGCATCCTCACGTGTGAACTTGATATTGGCGTCCACCGAGTTGATGTGTTCTGTAAAGTCCTCAACTTGCTGTTGCTTGATTTTGACCCATGTGTCATCAACATATCTGAACCAGTGACTGGGAGAGATGCCTGTGAAAGATGTCAAGGCTGTCTTCTCCACTCGCTCCATGTACAGATTGGCCACAATGGGGGATACCGGAGACCCCATCGCACAACCATGAATCTGCCTGTAGTAATTCCCCCTAAACAGGAAATACGTGGTCTTGAGACAGATCTCCAAGAGTTGGCAGATGTGGTCTGGTGTGAGTTTGGTCCTTTCAAATAGAGACACATCCTCCAGCAGTCTCTGCCTCACAGCTGAGACAGCCCCAGCAGTGGGGATGCACGTGAACACCGATGTCACATCAAATGACACCATAGTTTCATCTGCCTCCAGCTGTAGGTCCTTGATCTTGTTCACAAAATCTTGTGTGTTCTCCACATGGTGGTCTGAGTTACCCACTAGAGGAGCCAAAATCCACATGAGGTACTTGGCCAAATTGTACGTGATGGAATCTGTGCTACATACAATAGGCCTGAGTGGCACGTCCTGTTTGTTGTTGTTTTTTGATGTGTAACTGTCTGTTCTTTTCGTAATTGTTTTTGCAGCACTTTTTTAACTAAAGTTGTGACTAGAGTGAGGTGCAAGGAGTTGACATATTTAATTCAAAGCACAAGCCTAATAAATGAGTATATGTCTGTTTCCGCTTTCCATATTCTGTCGTCATATTTTTGGTTTTAGCATCAAAACCAAATCATTGTTTTATTTTGGATTTTTTTTAAAGGTAGAACTTAACAGGGCACGTTTATTTCCATTTTAAAAAACATTTTTTGCCTATAATACAACCACAACTGCTTCATCGCGAATTACTGTCTGAATAATGAACTACTGTCTACTGTCTAACTTCATGCCAGTTACAATCCTTCAAATGGTGATACAAGCATCAAATTCTGCACAAATACAGCTGGAGCAAAATTGATGGAGCAACTTTAACTTTTGACCTGTGTAAATAAATTATTACATAAATTATTATTACATAAATTTGAGTTCATTGACTAAGTTTGCACGTTTTTTTCTTTTTGGTATTGTCATTGTGTGTGTGTGTGTGTGTGTGTATATATATATATATATATATATATATATATATATAAAAACGTGCAAATTAGTCAATGAACTCAAATTTACAAAATATAACCAGACAATACTGGCACACAATACACAAACCCGAAAGTAATAACAAATCAGTAGACCTAAGTCTTCAACTAAAGCATGTAGTTTTGTTATTCTTGTAATGTCTTTTAAAGCCTACTAACGTAACAAGTACTTTAATGTTGTCGGGACAGTTGTTAACACCTTTGACAGATACACAGTGACTTTTTGCAGTAGTTCGGATCCTTGATTTTTCAAACAATAAAATTCCTCTCAAATTATAACTGGTGTCCCTCAGTTTAAACAGATCCTGGACATGTTGTGGCAGCAATTTATTTTTAACTTTATACATAATTTGTATTGTAAAGTAATCAACCAAGTCCCAGAATTTTAGAATATGTAAACAGGCAAACAGTGGATTCGTTGGCTCACAATGTAATTTGTTACAGATAATTCTTACAGCCTTCTTTTGCAACAAAAATATTGGATTAGTATTAGTTTTATATGTATTTCCCATATCTCAATACAGTAGGTCATGTATGGAATGAACAGTGAGTGATATAAAATAGTTAATGAGTGTTGGGAAATTAAATCTTGTGCTTTATGCAGAATTGCAATGGCTATTGACATTTTGGATTTAACAAAATCAGTATGCATTTTACAGCTCAGTTTATCATCAATAACAACACCAATAAATGTTGTATCAGTTACAGTTTCAATTTCAATATCATTTAATAATAAATTTCTGCAGGAAATCCTGGACTTGTTTCCAAATATAATACACTTTGTCTCACCAAAGTGGAGCGATAATTTGTTTGAATCAAATCATTGCGACGTCTCGCACCGTGGGAAGTCCTTAAAGCGACAGAATCACCTCAAAATCTCTCATCAGCCGTTAAAATTTTCACTGAAAACCAGCTTAATTTTTCGAACCATGTCCACTTCGATGTGTCTCACAGGTTTAGAAAAAATTTTGATCAAACAACGCGCCAGTCTCTCAGCAACTTCTCAGACAAAGGAATTCCAACGAGGGGCTGGACGACTCCTCCCACAAGGAGTGCTCACAGGCGAATGACGTCACCGACAGGCGTGGAAAAACTCACGCATGCGCACGAGGGTTCAAGCATGTCTGACCTAAAAACATATGAATGAAATCCATATAGTTTTTGAAAAAAATAAAAAGGACCGTTACTTTATTGACAGCCCTCGTATATGTAAAGGGTCTAACAATACAATCAATAATATTTTTAATCAAAGACATATCAAAACTATCACTATCAATTGATCTTTTCCCCTTGAGGTTTTGAACAATATCAATTATTTCATATTCATCAGTTTTTTTAATGAACATTGAATCCTGAATTTTATTAATTGTTTTACAGTAATCCAAAGAATGCAGTCCAGAGGACACAATCAAATCAGCTAAATTTTTACCCACATTTACAAAGTAATCATTAAAATGATCTGCTATAGCTTTATTTTCCTTAACAACTGTACCAGTACTTGTGTAAAAAAGGGCAGGATATTCTTTAACACCTTTTGTCTTATTTATGACTTCATTTAAAATCTTCCAAGTACTCTTAATGTTTGTTTTATTTTTCCAATAAATCACTATAATACTGCCTTTTACAAGATCACATAATATTAGTTAGCTTATTTTTATATGTGTTATATCTTTTCTCAGCATCAAATGTTCTTAGTTTTAAGAATTGCTTGTACAGAAAATTTTGCTTTTTACATGCATTTTGCAGTCCCTTAGTAATCCACGGTTTGTCAACATTTTGCTTATTTCCAACATTTAAAGGGCAATGTTTATCATATAAATTAGAGATAATAGAAATGAATGACTCATAGATCAATATCCTCAATATAAATGTCACTCCAGTTTTTATCCCTTAAGTCCATTCTAAGATTTTCCA
Organism: Thalassophryne amazonica; assembly: GCF_902500255.1. Classification (NCBI taxonomy): domain Eukaryota; kingdom Metazoa; phylum Chordata; class Actinopteri; order Batrachoidiformes; family Batrachoididae; genus Thalassophryne; species Thalassophryne amazonica. The sequence goes on from NC_047104.1 coordinate 84,162,964, forward strand.
AAGTCTCCTCTGTTATTTTCCTCTTGAAATTTGTACTTTCGGTATTGATCCTGGTGCTCTGTAAACACAACTTACAATTATATTTTTTGATTTTTCGCATTTAATTCCACAGTGACACATTCCATGACATTTTCCAAAGAGAAACACATGTTTTGAATGATTTCATAGTGATAAGCAGAATTAACATAAAGTGCCACACCACCACCTGTTTGTTCATCCTATTTATTGGGAAGAAATCATAACCCTCAAACTGGACAATGTCCATATGTTCCTCTTTCAACCACGTCTCAGAAATTGTGATAACTGAAAACTGTTTATTTGCACTATTTAAACAATCCTGAATTTGTGACAAGTTCATGGGAAGACTTCTGCTATTAAAATGTATGATGGACAAGAAGAAGATATACCTCACTGAATTTTCATATCATACTGATATGAAAATTCAGTGAGGTATATCTTCTATTATACATTCCAAATCTAAAGTGGAACTCTCCTAGTGTTTATTAAGGTACACATAAATATCTTAAAAAAAAAAAAAACAAGAGAGAGAGAGTAGAGCCATTTAGGTGCCTGGTCTTGACTCTCCTTACCCACCTTAGCGGCTCAAGAATATGGACAACACGTATATAAGTGACATTTACATGACAATACTGAGATATGATAATTTGGCCATATTGTACTTGTACAGCCCTACTTTCAACTCGCTGAAAACTTTGAATATTAATTTACATCTACAATTTAAAAAAATGCTTAAAGTGGCAGGGGGTTAAGAGGGCTGTAATTGGGGTGAAGGGGGGGGGCAGCTGAAAAGCAAAAAAAAAAAAAAATGCTTAAAAAGGTGGGGAGTATGGGGAGCAGAGCCCCTCCAGAAGCTGAAAGGTTTTAGTCATGCTTACTCTCCCAAGAACAATTTTACTGAAAACGTCTGAAGGACCTAAAGGACATGGTTAGGTGGTGAGGAGCTTTTCCAGGCATGTGACACGCAAATAAAGAAAAATGCTTAAAAAGGTGGGGGTCTGGGGGGGCACAGCTCCCCCCAGCAGCTGAAAGGTTTTTGCCATGCTAATGCTTCCTTGAAGCATTTAGTTATAATTAAGTCTGAAGGACCTAAATGACATGGTGAGATGCTGATGAGCTTCACTCATTCATGCTCATGACATATGCATATTAATAATAAAGGGTAACAAAAGGTGAGTGAGAAATAAAATACAATAACCAGCTAAACCCGCAGAAGATGAGAAAGAAAAACATGAAAATAAATGGCAGTCATCGAGGAGGACAAAATGCAAAATAATACGAAAGCTGAAACTGACTGATAATGACAATCAGAACCAAACTATAATCAAAACCAAAATCCAGAATATAAGAGATCAAGGACGTGGAACAAAGAATATTGTGTGCACAGGAAGCAGGTGGATGACAAGTGAACGAAAACAGGTGATCAGACATATGCTGGAGACAGGAACACATACCAGGCACAGAGACAACATGCACAATATACACACACACACACACACACACACACACACACACACACACACACACACACACACACACACACACACACACACACACACACACACACACAGGATGCCGAAGGACAGGTGCACACAATGGAACGTGGAGACACACCCACACACAGACACAGCACAAACCGGGGCAGGAAGAAAGTGCACAAGATGGGCCAGGGGAGATACACCCACCGACTCACACATAAAACGCAGGGAGCAGGGGAGACACTGACACATACACACTTGCACAGAAGGGACGAGACCCAAACGGAACACTCTACAGGACAGGAATTACAGACAGGTGACAGGTGACAACCACAAAAATATACAAAGAACAAAAATCATGACCAAACAGGCCACTGGGCAGAATTGGCACACTCTCAAAGCACTTCATCTTAGTGGGAGTGAGTGCAATGGGCAGGTAGTCATTGAGTGATATGATTTGGGGTTTTTGGGGCCACTGGGATGATTGTTGCAGTCTTGAAACATGATGGAACTTTGGCTTGATCCAATAAGGTGTTAAAAAATATCTGTTAAAACACAAGCCAGCTGATTTGTACATTCCCTGGTCACCCACCCAGGTAGATTATCAGGGCTCGGGATTTTCCATATAATAACTCTTCTCAGAGTTCTCCACACATTGGCTATGTCAAGACAGAAAGTCTCATCTTCCTGTTAGGGAACAGCTTTCACCGCAGAAGTGGTATTTAATGCCTCAAAACTCCCGAAGAGGTTGTTGAGATCATTGAGGAAGTCCACATCACCATCGGACACAGGAGGTGCTGTCCTGTAGTTTGTGATGACCCGTATGCCTTGACATAAGCATGGTTTAGTTTTGTCGGCGGGTAGTACGTAGACCGAAGTTCGCGGTAGTTCTGGCTGTTTTTGTGGTGGAAAGGGGCGGAGCATTTCACGGGCGTTTTGACGACCATACTAGCCGCAAATACGCAGATAAAATGCCGCTAAATCCGCAGAATAAAGCGGCGTTTTGATGCTGTAGCGTCCGGCACACGTCAGGCAACGGGGTTAATACCCAGTTCTATCCTTTACAATCGCAGGTTAAGACGCACGTGAGAACGGTGGTGTTCTGCTGCCACCGATAATTCCCTGTGTACCGCTGGTTTTATCCAGGCAAATCCTGCGTTACTCCAGGAACTTTTGCATATGGGCACCGCACCCAGAGTATAATAGGCTGAAGCAGCAGGAATACATGCCTGTCACTGCAGAGGGAGGGAGATCATCCTCAGCCTTTTCTTCTCTTTCCTTTTCCCCTCCTCAACGTGTTGCTCGTCTCCACCACAGGGCTACCCTCTGCTTCTGAACCAGACCTCTTGGTAAGTCCTTGCCTCTGCCATTTTTTCTTTTAGGAGGCATACTGGAGCTTCTCTGCAAAAATATCTGGAGCTGGCCGTGAGTGATAGGCCTGCATGCAGCGCTCTAGTGTATTTATATTGACCGCCGCCTATTGTATTTACAGTGGCTTGCAAAAGTATTCAGCCTCTTGGTATTTTACACATTTTAATTTGTTTATGTCATTTCAGATACAAAAAGTAAATCAGGCTTCTCAATATAAAAAATTCAAAAATTATCTTCCTTACACTCAAATTGAAAGTAAATCTCTACATGTTGAAATAAATTAAGTAAAAATATAAAAGCCAAGATGATGGGTTGCATAAGTAATCAGCCCCTTTGGTATAATACCTGTAAATAATCTGTTTAATTGGCAGTTTTCTTCAGACAAGTCAGGGATGGACACATGAACATTTGGTAGTCACCAAATATGTCTTGAACTTTATTTACATCCGTTATGAAGAAATACAAACAGTGTGACACTCTATGGTAAATCTGTGTGGAGTTCTCAAAAATTGAGAGACTGTGCAAGAGGCGTGAGGAAAGCAGCCAAGACACCCAGACAACCTGGAAGAAGTTACAGGCTTCTCTGCCTGTGATTGGAAAAATTGTGCATAGTGCATGTTTTGCATTTTGTATCCCCAGTTATACAGCTTCATGATGAAGTGGGACAGAGGAGGGTTTTCTTTCACCAAAACATCTAATCTAGGCTTACATATCAGATGTGCCTTCTGGCAAATTGTAGCTGAAGTTTCAGGTCTTCTTAATATATACACTCAACAAAAATATAAATGCAACACTTTTGGTTTTGCTCCCATTTTGTATGAGATGATCTCAAAGATCTAAAATTTTTTCCACATACACAATATCACCATTTCCCTCAAATATTGTTCACAAACCAGTCCAAATCTGTGATAGTGAGCTCTTCTCATTTGCTGAGATAATCCATCCCATCTCACAGGTGTGCCATGTCAAGATGCTGATTAGACACCATGATTAGTGCACAGGTGTGCCTTAGACTGCCCACAATAAAAGGCCACTCTGAAAGGTGCAGTTTTATCACACAGCACAATTCCACAGATGTCGCAAGATTTGAGGGAGCGTGCAATTGGCATGCTGACAGCAGGAATGTCAACCAGAGCTGTTGCTCGTGTATTGAATGTTCATTTCTCTACCATAAGCCGTCTCCAAAGGCGTTTCAGAGAATTTGGCAGTACATCCAACCAGCCTCACAACCGCAGACCACGTGTAACCACACCAGCCCAGGACCTCTACATCCAGCATGTTCACCTCCAAGATCGTCTGAGACCAGCCACTCGGACAGCTGCTGAAACAATCGGTTTGCATAACCAAAGAATTTCTGCACAAACTGTCAGAAACCATCTCAGGGAAGCTCATCTGCATGCTCGTCGTCCTCATCGGGGTCTCGACCTGACTCCAGTTCGTTGTCCTAACCGACTTGAGTGGGCAAATGCTCACATTCGCTGGCGTTTGGCACCTTGGAGAGGTGTTCTCTTCATGGATGAATCCCGGTTCACACTGTTCCGGGCAGATAGCAGACAGCGTGTGTGGAGTCATGTGGGTGAGCGGTTTTCTGATGTCAATGTTGTGGCTCGAGTGGCCCATGGTGGCGGTGGGGTTATGGTATGGGCAGGCGTCTGTTATGGACGAAGAACACAGGTGCATTTTATTGATGGCATTTTGAATGCACAGAGAAACCGTGACGAGATCCTGAGGCCCATTGTTGTGCCATCCAAGAACATCACCTCATGTTGCAGCAGGATAATGCATGGCCCCATGTTGCAAGGATCTGTACACAATTCTTGGAAGCTGAAAATGTCCCAGTTCTTGCATGGCCAGCATACTCACCGGACATGTCACCCATTGAGCATGTTTGGGATGCTCTGGACTGGCGTATACGACAGCGTGTACCAGTTCCTGCCAATATCCAGCAACTTCGCACAGCCATTGAAGAGGAGTGGACCAACATTCCACAGGCCACAGTTGACAACCTGATCAATTCTATGCGGAGGAGACGTGTTGCACTGCATGAGGCAAATGGTGGTCACACCAGATACTGACTGGTATCCCCCCCCAATAAAACAAAACTGCACCTTTCAGAGTGGCCTTTTATTGTGGGCAGTCTAAGGCACACCTGTGCACTAATCATGGTGTCTAATCAGCATCTTGATATGGCACACCTGTGAGGTGGGATGGATTATCTCAGCAAAGGAGAAGTGCTCATTATCACAGATTTAGACTGGTTTGTGAACAATATTTGAGGGAAATGGTGATATTGTGTATGTGGAAAAAGTTTTAGATCTTTGAGTTCATCTCATACAAAATGGGAGCAAAACCAAAAGTGTTGCGTTTATATTTTTGTTGTATATATATATATATATATATATATATATATATATATATATATATATATATATATATATATATATATAGTCGGATCCGAGTCGGATCCGTGACGAAGTGACAAATCCGTCTGCGCCGCGACATGAAAAACACCTCCGTGTTGAAAACCATTTGTAAAATTCAGGCGGCTTTTGATGGCTTTCAGCAAGGGAGTATCTGAGAAATTGTTTAACAGCTGGGCATGTTCCAACTTGTCCGTTAAGGTTTCCAACGGAGGTGTTTTTCCTGTCGCGACCCCCCGCGGTCGGGTCCGGCCTGACATGCGACTCTGCCCGCACGTTCTTTCATTACAAAATCTCCTTTAACAGTGGAATGTCCGAATAAACTGCTGATCCCGAGCTCTTCTGAAAGCTCTCTGTTCTCTGACGACTTACTGGGTGAACAGAGCCTGAAATGTGGAAGTTTTCAGCTTGAAACACAGAGACGACGCCACCTCTGAGCGCAGATCGCCGTCAGGCGCCGTGGACCGTCCTTAAAGCGACACTTAGACACCAAAATCTCTCATCAGCCGTTAAAATTTTCACCGAAAACCAGCCGCCTTACAGTTTTTGAAAACAATTTTATCAAACAAAGCAGCAGTCTCTGAGCCATTCCTAAACAATGAAAAAATCGACGAGAGGGTGTGCCACTCCTCACTCAAAGACTGCCCACAGGTGAATGACGTAACTGACAGGCGTGAAAAAACTCTCGCATGCCCACTAGGGTTCAAGCATGTCTGATGTAATCACACGTGATTCAAATCCATATGGTTTTTGAAAAAAATAAAAAGGTCTGATACTTTTCTAACAGACCTCGTGTATATATATATATATATATATATATATATATATATATATATATATATATATATATATATATATATATATTCACATACGAGGGCTGTGATAAAAGTATCCGACCTTATTATTTTTTTCAAAAACCATATGGATTTGAATCACATGTGATTGCATCAGACAAGCTTGAACCTTCGTGCGCATGTGTGAGTTTTTTCACGCCTGTCAGTTGCGTCATTCGCCTGTGAGCAGGCTTTGTGTGAGCACTGGTCCACCCTCTCGTCGTTTTTTTATTGCGAATAAATGTCTGAAAGATTTGGAGCTTTGCTGCATCAATTTTTTTCCAGAAACTGTGAGAGACCTCCAGGTGGACAACGTTCGGAAAATTAATATGGCTTTCAGGGATGATTTTATGGGGATTATACAGATTAAGGAGTGTTACTGCCACTTTAAGGAGGGCCCACAGCGCCGATCAACATGCTCAGACCAAGCTGAAACAACCAGATCATTTCCAATGCGAAGGCTTTGTTGATCCGGGACCTCGTCTGACTTTCACAAAAAGGCAGGAGACGTGGACATCAGCACTTTTTTGGCACATTCCACTGTTACAGGAGTTTTTTTCATGGAAAGAAAAGCGGAGGGACGCGCCACGGAGCCGTTCATTAGGCGGGACAAAACCACCTCTGTGTTGGTCTCACAGGACGGCTTTGTGATGGCTTTCAGATGGATTCCGTTTGCTTTTCAGTCGTGTGATTATCCGATTGTGATTGTGCATGAGCTGGACATGCCCCAACATGTCCTGGAAGGCTTCATCACGGCGTTGCTTTGCGCCATGTGGCTCCACCGCGCGTCGTGGTATAGCCGCTCCTCTTTCCATGACAAAAACTCCTGTAACAGTGGAATGTGCTGGTCATTTCTAAACTGGATGCTGTCTTGATCCGGTATGTCATCTGACTAGCACAGGAATTGTGAAAAGAAGTGGACATCAGCACTTTTTCAGCACATTAAGACAGACGTGCGGAGGAGTTCCGTGCGGAGGAGTTCCGCGCTCTCAGCAGTTGTGGGCTGTCCTTAAAGCGGCAGTAACACTCCTTAATCTGTATAATCCCCATAAAATCGTCCCTGAAAGCCATATTAATTTTCCGAACGGTGTCCACCTGGAGGTCTCTTACAGTTTCTGGAAAAAAACTGATGCAGCACAGCTCCAAATCATTCAGACATTTATTTGCAATAAAAAAACGATGAGAGGGTGGACTGGTGCTCACACAAAGCCTGCTCACAGGCGAATGACGCAACCGACAGGCGTGAAAAAACTCACGCATGCGCACGAAGGTTCAAGCTTGTCTGATGCAATCACACGTGATTCAAATCCATATGGTTTTTGAAAAAAATAAAAAGGTCCGATACTTTTCTAACAGACCTCATATATATATATATATATATATATATATATATATATATATATATATATATATATATATATATATATATATATATATATATATATATATATATATATATATATATATATGTGTGTGTGTGTGTGATGAGAGAGAGAGAGTTCTTGATTTACCAGTTTTCCAGATACCAATTGCTAAACTATGTGAGCAATCCAGTGTTTTGCATATTGTGTTTTAGACCATTTTGCATGTAACTTATTAAGACTAATTGCCACATTGATAGTGGGTACTAACACAATGTAGACAGCAGTATGTGAATGAGGATTTTTCATGTGTTAATGACCATAAGTTATGAAATTCAGTTTGCCACTTGAAGGTACACACCTTGTGGACATTACGCACTAGCCAGCTCATGAACATGCTCATGTTCTGTGCTTTCTGTGCACATGGCTGTGATGTCCGACACACATTCCCATATGTGCGTCTGTGCAAAACATGACACATCAGTGACAGCAATGATGAGGTCACACTAAAATGTACATTGTGTTGATGACAGAATAGCACCTGTTGTGCTTGGAGACATTTATTCTTGAAGAAGCCAGCATGATGTAAACCATTTAGTCTTTAATAAATATGTTCAACATTTAATTTTTTTAATTCTGTTTACACCCTCTCTGTTGCTGGGTCAACAGTCTGTCAAGCACAATAAGTTAACACCAGGTGTCAAACACACAATATCTAGATGCTAGCAGCACTGACTATATTTCCTTTTGACCTTGACAAATTTTCTTGCATATGCAAACTTCACCAATTTTCATTTTCCCTACCACAATTTTGCTCGCTTGGGTGTACAAACCTCAAGTTGTCATGAAGACAAACACACTTATTGGACAATACATGATATTTTGCACATTTGAACAATGCAGTCCACAGTGTACACTGTGAGTACAACCCCAATTCCAATGAAGTTGGGATGTTGTGAGAAAAGTAAATAAAAACAGAATACAATGATTTGCAAATCCTCTTCAACCTATTTTCGAATGAATGAATGAATGAATGAATGAATGAATGAATGAATGAATGAATGAAAGAATTTATTTGGCACACAGACTGAACAATAACAAAAAACTGATACACAATACAATTCCACAGTGACATGTGTGACCAAAAGGGGGTGAGCAGAAGCAAAGCTTATAAACGCCCACCCCTTATATACAGTACATACATACATACATTTATACTCATTACCGACCCCCAGAGCAAGCACACAGGTGACAGTGGTAAGGAAAAACTCCCTTCTGTTGGGAAGGTGTCGTAGCACGGACCCACAACAGGGGGCGCAAAGGAACGGACAATGAATAAGCCAATAAGTAACAATTTAATGTTGTGACAACACACAACTAAACACACAAGATATGTATAGTCAATTAACACCAGGTGACGTGTGGGCAGGCTCGAAGATAGAAGACCCCCGACGAGAGATGAGCCGCGTCCCACACGGCTTCCACCACCAATGGCCTGAAGAACACCTGAGCCGCCAAGTCCTGAGTCCCCAGGTGGCCTCTGTCTTCGGCTGTCGACCCTGGTACTGCTGGCAGAAAACAAAGACAGGATGGATGAGTGTGAATTCGCACACTCAGTAATCCACAGTCTGCACTCAGTTAGGAGGGAGCACCTCCACCTCCAATCACACCCTCGTGCAGCTCCTGTTTAACCACTTATCTGTTTTGGGGTGTGAGGCGAAGCCATTGCTGATCACACCAAACGCCAATCCCACAGATAAGGCAGTCACCACAGGATAACGGCTGCAAAAGAAGTTCAGATTATTACTCAACGATTTGAGTCAGCAGAGAAAATTACCTCTTCGGTAGTTGATTTCTCGGCGAGGAGGTGGAGTTGCAGTCCGGCCTTTATGGTGACGGTGATGATGATGAATGAGTGACAGCTGGTGCTGAGGATGAGTGTCACTGGGTCTGGTGCCCTCTCGTGCTTGGAGCCCGCACTCCAAGCAGGGCGCCCTCTGGTGGTGGTGGGCCAGCAATACCTCCTCTTCAGCGGCCCACATAACACCTTCGATGTAATGAGGAAGAAACCTCAAGCAGACCAGACTCTAAGGGGTGACCCTCTGCTTGGGCCATGCTCCAAACACATTTAACACAACACAAACTCAAATCCCATCATCATAAACATATCTAGTGAACACCATATCTTTATCTACATACATACATATATACACATACCCACATACATCTGAATGCGTGATGATACGTACATGTCCACACACACACATATATGCATATATTTGTCCATAATTAAATAATACCTATAATCCAAATCATGTTTTCTTCACTGTAATACTTTGTTATAATATTCTTTTTAAATAATCTCTTGAAAATTACTAAAGTGTCACACGTTCTAATCTCTGTTGGACATTCATTCCACTTCTTCACCCCAATCACAGACACACAAAAACCCTTTGCATTTGTTTTTACTGGTGGTTTCTTAAAAATTGCACAACCTCGTAAACTGTAACCAGATTCCCTCAGTCTAAACAGATTCTGGACATGTCTCAGTAAGGCTTGGCTTTTTGCTTTAAACAAAGTTTTAACTGTGATGTAATCCACCAAATCTCTGAATTTTAATACATTTAAAGACACAAATAGAGAATGTGTTGGGTCACGGTAATGTTTATTGCAGATGATTCATATAGCTCATTTTTGTAAAAGAAATATTTGATTAGTATTTGATTTGTAAGTGTTTCCCCACATCTCAACACAATATGCCATGTATGGAGTTATCAAGGAGTGATATAAAGTAAGTAACCCTTTTTATGAAAGTATGTCTTTAGTTTTATACAAAATGGTGATGGATTTTGACATTTTCGATTTGATATAATTTATATGTGATTTCTAGTTGAGTTTGTTATCAATTATAACACCTAGGAATTTGTTTTATTTTACTAATTCTATTTCCATATTGTTTATAGTAAGGTTTCTACATTTAGGTACTTGTTTATTTCCAAATATAATACATTTAAACTCATTCTCCACCATGTCCAGAAGCTGTTCTAGATTATCACCACTACTGAAGACAGTTGTATCATCTGCAAATAAAATACACTTTAGTGATTGCAACACCCAACCTATATCATTAATATATAACATAAACAACAAGGGACCAAGCACAGAGCCATGTGGCACTCCACAAGTAATTTCCCAGATACAAGTACAGAGTCAGTGTTATTGAACTGAACATATTGAAATGTTCCCTGTAAATAACTTTTTATCCAGTCATATGCAAGACCTCTGATCCCATATTTTTGTAATTTAGTTAGTAATATTGCATGATTCACCGTGTTAGACACTTTCTGTAGATCAAAGAAAATGCCAACTGTATATTGTTTTCTATCAATTGCCATCGCTATACTTTCAACAAAATCCATCAGTGCCAGTGATGTAGTCCGAGATTTTCTGAATCCATATTGCTCATCACAAAGTATCTCATGCTTTAATAAATAGTCATGCAATCTCTTAGCAAATATTTTTTTCTAGAATTTTGGAAAATTGTGGTAAGAGTGAAATAGGTCTAAAATTAGATAAAACATGTTTGTCACCGGTTTTAAACAAGGGTATTCTTCAAGTATTTTGACATATCCATACTCATCCATGATACCTGGTGTGCGATATATAGGCCCAACACCATAGTAGGAGAAACATGTCCATATCATGATGCTTGCACCACCATGCTTCACTGTCTTCACTGTGAACTGTGGCTTGAATTCAGAGTTTGGGGGTCATCGCACAAACTGTCTGTGGCCCTTGGACCCAAAAAGAACAATTGATGTGTTCTTTGGCAAATTGTAACCTCTTCTGCACGTCTTTTATTTAACAGAGGGACTTTGCAGGGGATTCTTGCAAATAAATTAGCTTCACATAGGCGTCTTCTAACTGTCACAGCACTTACAGGTAACTCCAGACTGTCTTTGATCATCCTGGAGCTGATCAATGGGTGAGCCTTTGCCATTCTGGTTATTCTTCTATCCATTGTGATGGTTGTTTTCCGTTTTCTTCCACGTGTCTCTGTTTTTTTTTGTCCATTTTAAAGCATTGGAGATCATTGTAGATGAACAGCCAATAATGTTTTGCACCTGCATATAAGTTTTCCCCTTTCCAATCAACTTTTTAATCAAACTACGCTGTTAGCACTAGTATTCTTCTGAACACTACTGTATTTTTAATATTAGTTCTATTTTTTTTCAAGTAACTCACTGTAATACCTATTCTTACTAAGTCTCATAATGTTTATTAATTTATTCTTCTATGTTTTATATTTGCTTTCAGCTTCCTTAGTTCTTAATTTTCTAAACTGTTTATACATTAAATTTTTCTTTTTACATGCATTCTGAAGACCCTTAGTTATCCATGGTTTGTTACTGTACCGATTTCTATGAATTTTTTTCAACAAGAGGACAATGTTTATCATATAACCTTGAAACAATGGAGACAAAAGTATCATATGATTTGTCGATATCGTCAATATAGACTTCATTCCAGTTCTGAAGTGTTAGTTCCACTCTTAAATTATCAATAGCTACAGGTGTTAATTTTCTAGTCAAGGTTCTAGTATCACATCGGGGGTTACCCATACGCAGCTTTCCAAAAACAGCAAAAACCGGCAAGTGATCACTAATATCACTTAACAGTAGTCCCCCACTGAGATTACCTAATGTAACATTAGTTAAAATGTTATCAACAAGAGTTGGTGAATTCACTGTTATTCTTCTTGGATGAACAATAGATGGATACAGCCCCAAACAATATAAAGAGTTTATAAATGAGGTGGTTTGTGGATGATTATGAGGATTTAAAAAAAATCTATATTAAAGTCTCCACAGATAAATAAATGCTTGTTGCAATTAATTTTATTATATGTTCCCATCACTATATCCTCAGAAGTGTCGATATTTGTGCCAGGAGCTCTGTAAATGCAGCTAACAACCATATTGTTGGAATTTGTAGATGTAATTTCGACGGTAACACACTCCATAATGTTGTCAACTTTAAATGACATATTCTTAACAAGTTTGCAATTGTAATTTGACCTCACATACAGTGCAACACCTCTGCCCCTTCTCATCTGCCTATTAACCGAGAACAGATCATAACCATCCAAGTGTACAAGATCACCATGAACATCATGTAGCCATGTTTCTGAAATAGCAATAACTGAAAATATTTTTTTGGCTCTTGTCAGACAATCCTTGATTCCACACATGTTGTGAGGAAGACTTCTGCTATTAAAATGTATAACTGAAAAATCTCCATCATTGATATTGTAATCTTTGAATTGTTCTTCTGAAAAGTATTTGCGTTGATGCTCAATGTTATCAATAAAAAAGAGATCCGGATCAGACTCAGGTCCAAAGGGGCGGGATGCGCTTTTATTATAATCAAATGTTTCTAGACAGAGCTCCTGGGCAGAAATAAACTGGTTGTTCTCCATAGTCATTATCTAATATATAGACTTTCATCTGTCATCATAATCAACCTCAAGACCAATACATTTCACCATCCTTATTCACATTTTTTCAGTTCATCAATCTCTTTCATAACCAAGACCATAGCTTCTTCCGGTGTACCATTCAATTTGATAAACACTTTACAACTGTTGACCCACGTACTCTGAATTTTATTTTGTCTCCGTAAGTATCTGGCTTTCTTAGCGATATCTGCATTTCTTTTTGTCAAGTGATCATGCAAATAGACATTTGTACCTTTTAACTTTTTTCCTTGTTTCATTAATGCTGCCTTATTTTCAGTTGAATACACCACAAAGACAAGATGTGTAATGTTCAAACTGATAAACTTTATTGTTTTTGTGCAAATGTTTGCTTATTTTGAAATGGATGCCTGCAACATGTTTCAAAAAAGCTGGGACAGTGATATGTTTACCACTGTGTTCCATCACCTTTCCTTCTAACAACACTCAATAAGCATTTGGGAACTGAGGACACTAATTGTGAGTGTCACGATTGGATATAAAAGGAGCATCCCCAAAAGGCTCAGCCATTCAAAAGCAAAGATGGGGCAAGGATCACCAGTTTGTGAACAACTGTATGAAAAAATAGTCCAACAGTTTATGAGCAATGTTTCTCAACATTCAATTGCAAGGAATTTAAGGATTCCTTCATTGACAGTACATAACATAATCAGAAGATTCAGAGAATCTGGAAAACTTTCTACACGTAAGCAGCCAACATTAAATGCCCGTGACCTTCGATCTCTCAGGTGGCACTGCATTCAAAACCAACATCATTGTGTAAAGGATTTTACCACGTGGGCTGAGGAACACTTCAGAAAACCATTGTCAGTTAACACAGTTCATCGCTAAATCTACAAATGCAAGTTAAAACTCCACCATGCAAAACAAAAGTCATACATCAACAACATTCAGAAACACCGTTGCCTTCTCTGAGCCCAAACTCATTTGAAAGGGACAGACACAAAGTGGAAAAGTGTACTGTGGTCTGATGCGTCCACATTTCAAATTGTTTTTGGAAATCATGGACATCGTGTCCTCTGGACAAAAGAGGAAAAAGACCATCCAGATTGTTACCAGGGCAAAGTTCAAAACCCAGCACCTGTGATGGTATGGGGGTGTGTTAGTGCCCATGGCATGGCCAACTGCCATCCAAGCAACGTCTTTTCAGGGATGTCCCTGGTTATTTCAGCAAGACAATGCCAAGCTACATTGTGCATGTGTTACAACAGCGTGGCTTCGTAGTAAAGAAGTGCGGGTACTAGACTGGCCTGCCTGCAGTCCAGACCTGTCGCCCATTGAAAAAGTGTGGTGCATTATGAAGGGCAAAATACAACAACAGAGACCCCGGACTGTTGAACAACTGAAGTCGTACATCAAGCAAGAATGGTAAAGAATTCCACCTACAAAGATTCAACAATTAGTCTCCTCAGTTCCCAAATGCTTATTGAGCCTTGTTAGAAGGAAAGGTGATGTAACAGTGGGAAACATACCACTGTCCCAGCTTTTTTGAAATGTGTTGCAGGCATCCATTTCAAAATGAGCAAATATTTGCACAAAAACAATAACGTTTATCAGTTTGAACATTAAATATCTTGTCTTTGAGGTGTATTCAATAGAATATAGGTTGAAGAGGATTTGCAAATCATTGTATTCTGTTTTTATTTACATTTTACACAACGTCCCAACTTCAATGGAATTGGGGTTGTAAGTCAGCATGTACTTTTTGGCAAATGCTACAGTGTTTCGGCATGTTTTGACGCATGCATAGCTTTGGTAAATCAGACCTTTCATCTCTGAATAAATCATGGCTTTTTCATGTTTTTGGTGTGTGTGGGTGTTTTATGAGTGTTCCACCCATCAGATTGTCATCCGTCATTCCTCAATGCACTGCATGGCTGTGACTCAGCTTTGCACAAAATGCATTTATGTGTAAATGAAGCCTTTTGGGTTTTCAAAAAATAAAAGTCAGGAGTTTTTCTGTAAAGTTTAGCTGTTGTGTTGATTCACCTGTGAGAATGAGAAGGTGGAAGAAAGCAGAGTGGATAAGAGGCCAGGAGAGGAGCAGAGGAGAGAGCATATTAACAAATTGCACTTCACACATTCTCACCATATCCAGCAGCCATCTGAAGAGCAGCTCAAAGGCTCTTCTGTGAAACACCTGTCAGCTCACTAACACACACACACACACACACACACACACACACACACACACACACACACACACACACACACACACACACACACACACACACACACACACACACACACACACACATACACATACATACACACACAGTGAAACTCTTCCTGCAGATTCACTGCTTTAGCAGTCACTTAAATGGTAAATATGGTAAATGGACTGCATTTATATAGCGCTTTTCCATCTGCATCAGACGCTCAAAGCGCTTTACAATTATGCCTCACATTCACCCCGATGTCAGGGTGCTGCCATACAAGGCGCTCACTACACACCGGGAGCAATAGGAGATTAAAGGCCTTGCCCAAGGGCCCTCAGTGATTTTCCAGTCAGGTGGGGATTTGAACCCATGATCTTCTGGACTCAAACCCAACACCTTAACCATTAGACCATCACCTCCCCTACCACTAGACCATCACCTCCCCTACCACTAGACCATTTCACTTAGAATAAGTACATTTTTCTGCTACCTGGTTTATCAACCCTAAGATAGGGGTTGTTTTTAACCAGTTCCATAACCCAGTAGTCTGCATCCATTTTTGATGTTTCTTCCAAGGATGTATGATATTGGTGTTGATCAGGGATGGGTATTGATAAGATTTTATCGATATCGATACCATCGCGATTCCGCTTATCGATCCGATTCCTTATCGATTCCCTTATCGATACTTCTTGTGAATTTTCTGTGTACTAAAAGTAGGCCTTACAGTTTTTCTATGGCAGCAACATTTTATTGAGTCTTAAGTAAATAAATATGAAATTGGTCACTGGATTCTTAAACTCTACATGGTGGATCCTTGATCTCCGGTCATAAATAGAAATGAACAAAATCTGTAGTTTTTGTCAAAAGCATTTCCTTTTAGACATTATTGGCATGAATATCTTTCCATACATCTGAGCTGAGCTTTTGCAGCTGGCTGTGCTGCACGTCAGGATGTAATTTATAAAGAATGCATGACATCTCATTTTGGGAGGGAAAAAAAAATGTTTTAGTCTATTGTAGTTTGTCTGTATTACAGCGTTTGGAAAGAGGTGTCATTTTATTTAAAACAGCAATTTGTTTTGAAGTTTTTAATTCCGACCAGACTCTGTCTCGGCAGATAGCGTGTGGAGCTGTGCCAACGGAATGGAGAATGATTCTTATTTCTTGACTGCAGCAAGAGTGCCAATTAGTTACTTTAATCCACCCAAAAGTGACTCACGATTGAGCTATTTTAATGGCTTTGAGAGGAGTTAAGAAGCGGACTTACTGCTTCTGAAGAGCAGTGAATGAAAGAACCAACGAGCCAGTGGATGGAAGCATTGCTTCATTGGTTCACGCTTCAATGTGAAGTTGTGCTGCAGAAACGGTTGATTACAGAGCCACTGCAGGGTCTGCAATCAACGTAGAGAAATGATCATTTTCCCGACAAACACCTTCAAAAACAACGGCTGCTCTGAAGGACCGACAAAGGAATCGTTAAGCAAAAAGACGATTGATATCAGTGGATCAAATAATTTCTTAACGATACCCAAAAAGTACCGGTTCTCGATACCCAAACCTAGTGTTGATGCAGATTATTTCATTCACTAGCATGTTGCCCGTGGGGATCCATGGGCTCTAGATTGTGTAGTGTTTATAAAATAGTAGTTGACATTTTTCAAGGGTGGTAATAAATTATGTGAAGTTTCTATACACACACACACGGATACAGTCACACATAGCCACTTGGCCATTGGTTTGGCTCATTTCTTGAAAAAGAAATTAGATTCTGAAAACCCCAAGATGATTTGGCAAAACAGTCTTACAGTTCAGCCCAACACCCTAGCTCACTTGCAAAAGCTCATATCGCTCCCAAAACTGTTCAGTCCTGCTTCAAAACTAAATTCCTTTCCCATATAAAGAGTTAGTGCCACCAAACTCTTTGGTGTTAGTGGCACTAACACCAAAGAGTTAGTGCCACTAAGATCCTTCTCAACTGCTTTGGCTCATTTCTTGAAACAGACCAGACTTTCACAACACTCTTTGTACTTTTGCCAAAATAACCTGGATGGTTCAGCACAACAAAACAGTTCATCTGTAAAAGCTCAGGTCACCCAAAACACTTCACTCATGTGTCAAAATGAAATTCCTTTCTCATATCAATAGTCAGTGCCCCCAAAATACATCCATTGTGTAAGCACTGCAAGTCATAATGTTGTCACTGTGGTGGAGGACAAATGGTCAAATGTTTCCTGTAGTTGGCCTTTTGGCCCATTCCTCCATGCAGATCTCCTTGAGAGAAGTGATGTTTTGGGGCTGTCGCTGGGCAACAGTGACTTTCAACTCCCTCCACAAATTTTCTATGGGGTTGAGGTCTGGAGACTGGCTTGGTCACTCCATGACCTTGAAATGTTTTTTTTTTATGGAGCCACTCCTTCATTACCCGAGCAGGGTGTTTGTGATCATTGTCATGCTAGAAGACCCAGCCACGTTGCATCTTCAATGCTCTCACTGAAGGAAGGATCAGTCATCCTGTCCCCTTTGCAGAAAAACAGCCCCAAAGCATGATGTTTCCACCCCCATGCTTCACAGTAGATATGGTGTTCTTGGAATGCAACTCAGCATTCTTCTTCCTCTAAACACGATGAGTTGAGTTTTTACCAAAATGTTCTATTTTGGTTTCATCTGACCACATGATATTCACCCAATCCTCTTCTGGATCATCCATATGCTCTCTGGCAAACTTCAGACGGGCCTGGACATGTGCTGGCTTAAGCAGAGGGACACATCTGGCACTGCAGGATTTGAGTCCCTCTCTGCATAGTGTGTAGCCTTTGTTACTTTGGTCCCAGCTCTCTGCAGGTCATTCATCAGGTCCCTCCATGTAGTTCTGGGATTTTGTTCACCGTTCTCATGATCATTTTGACCCCACAGGATGACATCTTGCGTGGAGCCCCAGATCAAGGGAGATTATCAATGGTCTTGTATGTCTTCCATTTTCTTACAATTGCTCCCACAGTTGATTTATTCACACCAACCTGTTTGACTACTGTAGATTCACTCTTCCCAGCCTGGTGCACATCTACAATGTTCTTTCTGGTGTCCTTCGACAGGTCTTTGGTCTTGGCCATGGTTGAATTTGGAGTCTGACTGTTTGAGGCTGTGGAAAGGTTTCTTTTATACAGATAACAAGTTCCAACAGATGCCATTAATACAGGTAACAGGTGGAGGACAAAAGAGCTTCTTAAAGAAGAAGTTAGAGGTCTGTGAGAGCCAGAAATCTTGTGTGTTTGTGGGTGACCAAATACTTATTTTCCAACATAATTTACAAATAAATTCTTTAAAAATCCTACAATGTGATTTCCTGGAATTTTTTTTTCTCATTTTGCTTCTAATATTTGAAGTGTACCTATGATGACAATTACAGACCTCTCTCATCTTTCTAAGTAGGACAACTTGCACAATCAGGGACTGACTTAATCATTTTTCCCTATACACACATACATACATATTCTTATCATAAATTCACGAGAATTCTGCTGTCACCTCAAATGTGGCAGAAGACACAAAATGTATTTGTGCTTTTTCACAGGTTGAATGATGTTTAGTACTTTGTCTCAAACCTTCTTTATTGAACTTCAGACATCACTCCACCTCAAATTATTGATATTTCACTGTCAAATTGTGTACCAACAAAATATATGATTATGCTGTTGTGTGTGCACAGAATACCTTGTGAGAAACGGCACCAGCTTGAAATTTTGTTCAGTGTAGGCTGGGGAATAAAATGTTGAAATGTTAGAAACACCACACTGACAAAAAGAAACCAGTTTATGAAGAGATAATGCTAAATTATTGTTCTTTGTTGATGTTGGAAATTACATTATGCTTCATAAATATATGTATACAATGTGAATTGACTTTAAAATGCAACCACTGGACTCAATCAGAGGATTTGTGACATTAGCTGAGAGGAGAAACTGGGCAACCTTTAAAGCAAATCAAATAGATATCATCTCATGTTGTCTGCATGAGCTGGATGCATTTTGGCAGTGTGGATCTTTGTATTTGATGCCAGTGAGCTCTATTTGAACATGGGTGAAAGAGCACATGATGAGAAGAGTTATATACAGAAAGGCTGGTGCATGAGAGTGTATTTGCCTGATGATGTTGGACCAAGCATCAAAACCACAACAGAGCACAAACACAATACATCATTCAGATATGTTTGATGGTTGGATCTACATCCCTTTGAAAATCACACTGAATAAGTGAATGACCAGAAAAAAGCGGAATGACCAAGCCAAAAATAAAATCCCAGTGAGGCAAAGGATTGAATGAGGGTAAAGACAGGAGTCCAGCTGATTTCACATATTGTTGACTTAAGGTACCTTGACACTTGCACAAAATTGATCCCAGCTGTGGCAAGCAATCTGGCGTGCCAGGGAGTAAAAAGTAAGTCCCTTCGGCTGCTCCCTTGTTTGCACTTGGGGTCGCCACAGCAAATCCAAGGTGGATCTGCATGTTGAATTGGCACAGGTTTTACGCCGGATGCCCTTCCTGACGCAACTCCACATTACATGGAGAAATGTGGCAAGGGTGGGATTTGAACCCGGAGCCTTCTGAACTGAAACCAAGTGCATTAACCACTTGGCCATGGAGTAAACTCGTAAACTATGTGTGAGCTGCACGAGGCTGAGCGCAAGTGCGAAAAGAAAATTTGGAAATGTTCAAAATCTCTGGCACGCATTAATTTTGTGAACTGCACATGAGCATTGAGCAATATAATGAGATGTTACATCTATAATAAACATCATTTTACAGATACGGATATGAGGGAATGAAAGTGCAACTGTTTTACCAACTCATTACAATATAAATATTATAAATAATTACATTTGAGATGATTCCAAATGCATTCTCCACGTCATGGAGTGCACGAGACAAGCAGCAGCTGTAGAAAATTCCTCTGTAATTCTGGAGGCAATAAGAGATGATTAATCCACTGCAAACTAATTATTTTATAAAATGCAGTGTCCAGCAGCACAAATAGCAGCATCCAGCGAGAGAAATCAGGTTGCATTGGCAATGCAATGGCAATGCGGGGGTTACATGCATACAAGTGTCAAAGTGCCTTTAGCAACCCTTCTGACATCCACTTGTGGTTGCCATTAATGCAAATGTCGTGACGTTATTAAACCTCCTCCTGAGGAATGACAGAATATTTGTCTTTGGTGAATTTCTCTAGCGCTTCCAGGTTTGATGGTATTCTGACATGGACGTTGGTCTTTAGTTCACCCTGCAGATTTTCAGTGGGATTTATGCCACTGCCACATGCCATAGGTATTAAAGGCACTGCGCTGCGGTGGTTTGAATCATATTTGTCTAATAGATTACAATTTGTTCATGTAAATGGGGAATCTTCTTCACAGACTAAAGTTAATTATGGAGTTCCACAAGGTTCTGTGCTAGGACCAATTTTATTTACTTTATACATGCTTCCCTTAGGCAGTATTATTAGACGGTATTGCTTAAATTTTCATTGTTACGCAGATGATACCCAGCTTTATCTATCCATGAAGCCAGAGGACACACACCAATTAGCTAAACTGCAGGATTGTCTTACAGACATAAAGACATGGATGACCTCTAATTTCCTGCTTTTAAACTCAGATAAAACTGAAGTTATTGTACTTGGCCCCACAAATCTTAGAAACATGGTGTCTAACCAGATCCTTACTCTGGATGGCATTACCCTGACCTCTAGTAATACTGTGAGAAATCTTGGAGTCATTTTTGATCAGGATATGTCATTCAAAGCGGATATTAAACAAATATGTAGGACTGCTTTTTTGCATTTACGCAATATCTCTAAAATCAGAAAGGTCTTGTCTCAGAGTGATGCTGAAAAACTAATTCATGCATTTATTTCCTCTAGGCTGGACTATTGTAATTCATTATTATCAGGTTGTCCTAAAAGTTCCCTAAAAAGCCTTTAGTTAATTCAAAATGCTGCAGCTAGAGTACTGACGGGGACTAGAAGGAGAGAGCATATCTCACCCATATTGGCCTCTCTTCATTGGCTTCCTGTTAATTCTAGAATAGAATTTAAAATTCTTCTTCTTACTTATAAGGTTTTGAATAATCAGGTCCCATCTTATCTTAGGGACCTCGTAGTACCATATCACCCCAATAGAGCGCTTCGCTCTCAGACTGCAGGCTTACTTGTAGTTCCTAGGGTTTGTAAGAGTAGAATGGGAGGCAGAGCCTTCAGCTTTCAGGCTCCTCTCCTGTGGAAGCAGCTCCCAATTCAGATCAGGGAGACAGACACCCTCTCTACTTTTAAGATTAGGCTTAAAACTTTCCTTTTTGCTAAAGCTTATAGTTAGGGCTGGATCAGGTGACCCTGAACCATCCCTTAGTTATGCTGCTATAGACGTAGACTGCTGGGGGGTTCCCATGATGCACTGTTTCTTTCTCTTTTTGCTCTGTATGCACCACTCTGCATTTAATCATTAGTGATCAATCTCTGCTCCCCTCCACAGCATGTCTTTTTCCTGGTTCTCTCCCTCAGCCCCAACCAGTCCCAGCAGAAGACTGCCCCTCCCTGAGCCTGGTTCTGCTGGAGGTTTCTTCCTGTTAAAAGGGAGTTTTTCCTTCCCACTGTAGCCAAGTGCTTGCTCACAGGGGGTCGTTTTGACCGTTGGGGTTTTACATAATTATTGTATGGCCTTGCCTTACAATATAAAGCGCCTTGGGGCAACTGTTTGTTGTGATTTGGCGCTATATAAAAAAATTGATTGATTGATTGATTGATTTAGTCAGGGCTTTGAGCAGGCCAGTCAATAACCTTCATTTTGCTCTTCTGGATGTAGTTCTTCACCAGGTGCGACATATGTTTTGGGTTATTGTCGTATTGGAAGACAAAGCAACAACCCAGTCCCAGTTTTGCTGCTGACTGCTTGAGGGTTTCTTTCAAAATCTTAATATATCCTTCTTTCTTCATCATTCCTTCCACCTTGAGGAGATTCCCAGTTCTGGACACACTGAAGCAACCCTACAAACCGCCACCTCCATTTTTTCACTATGGGGAGGGTGTTCCTTGGATTATACGCTTCTCCCTTCTTTATCCAAACATAAGCATCATCTCTACAGCCAAAGAGCTTTTGTCTCTTGTGACCAAAAGACATGCTTCTGGTATGCATAGTCTTTCTGCAGGTTGTCTTTAGCATACTTCAGTCTGGCTTAAAGGTGTCTCTTCTGCAAAAGTGAACTTTTTCTTGGTCTGCAACCGTGCTGTCCATTTCTGTCCAGGGCTCTCTATTGTCTTCTTTGAGACAACAATTCCAGACTTGGCTAAGTCAGTCACTAGTGTCTTGGCAGTTGTTCTGGGGGTCTTTAGACACATCTCTCACGAGTTTTCTTTCCAGAGTCTGCCAGATTTGTTCTGTACCATGTGGCTCTCTTGGAATTTTGTGATGATATTTCTCACTCTACTTCTTGACAATTGGAAATGCTCCTGCATTGTGAACATCAGCAGTTGTTCTTCTCAAATCTAAATGGATTTATTTTGCTTATTGCATGATAATCTGCCTTTAGAATGGCCTTCCCGAAGTCTTGACCCCATTCTCCTCAAAAATATTTTGACTGTGCCCAAAATTTGACAGGAAGCCAACATTTTTTGTTGAACTCTATTCAACTGGGACCAGTAGCTTATCCATGGCTAACACAATTTTATACTCAATACTCAGCACTTTCAACCAAATATTACATGTGATGTATTTTCCTATACTTCAAACAAATTAGAGGAACACATCAGATCTCAATGAAAAAAAAAAAAAAAATCATGCTAGATATCTTTCCTGAAATGGACTGGAAAATGTGTTGGGAACAAAATGATACCACATTGGTTAATGGAAATTAAAATTGTCAAACTACAGAGTGCTGTATTCAAAGACCGCTCAAAAATCTAAGAAAAAAAAAATTGTTGCAGTCTTGTCCATTTTGCCAGAATTTCATTGCAGCAACTCAAAATGGTACTCAATAGTTTGTATGGCCCCCACGTGCCAGGCCGGGTATTGTCATGCACCAGGAGGAACCCAGGACCCACTACACCAGTGTGGTGTAGCGGGACTTCACAATGGGTGCCAGGATTACATCTCAGTACCTAATAGTAGTTAGTGTCATTGTCTAGCCTGTAGAGGTCTGTATGTCCTTTCAGGGATATGCATGCACAGACCATCAATGACCCAACACCAAACCAGTCGTGCTGAATGATGTTGAAGGCAATCTTCTCTACGGTGTCTCCAGACCCTTTCACATTTGTCACATGTCTGCGGTTTGAACGTGCTCTCATCTGTGAAAAGCACATGACGCCCATGGTGGACCTGCCAATTCTGATGCTCTATGGCAAATGTCACCGTGGAGTGCCGGCCAGTGAACACAGGGTCCACGACAGGATGTTGAGCCCTCAGGCCACCCTCTTGAAGTCTGTTTTTTATTGCTTGGTCAAAGACATTTACACCAGTGGCCTGCTGGAGGTCATTTTGTAGAGTTCTAGCAGTGCTCATCCTGGTCCTCATGGCACAAAGAAGCAGATACCGGTTTAAGATACCGGCTGGTTTAAGGACCTTCTATGGTCCTGTCCAGCTCTTTGAGAGTAACTGCCTGTGACCTGGAATCTCTTCCATGCTCTTGAGACTGTGCCTGGAGACACAGCAAATCTTCTAACAGTGACACGTATTGATGTGCCATCCTGGAGGAGCTCGGCTACTTCTGCAACCTCTGTAAGGTCCGCACCATGCACCACACCACATTACCAGTCGTGACATTGACTCTAGCCAAATTCAAGAGGAGTGAAAAATCAGTCAGAAACAATGATGAAAATGATGTCTATTGCCTCCACCTGTAAAACCATTCCTGTTTTGTGGGGTTGTCTCATTGTTGCTCCTCTGGTGCACCTGTTATTAAACTCATTCACACCAAAGTAGCTGAAACTGATGAACTGCTACTTAAATTACCAGATCAATATCAACGAGGGCGTGGCTCATGGGGATCCACAGGCTCTAGATTGGGTAGTGTTTATAAAATAGGTAGCTGACATTTTTCAAGGGTGGTAATAAATTATGCAATGTTCCTATAATGAGTTGGAATGGTGTGTGAGTCCAGAATGTTTTTCAGAACCTTAGACCTCAATAGTTTTTAGAGGAAGAACTCGGCCATTTTATTCCTGTTAATTACATGCTTTTTTAATGTTAATTTACTGTCTTAATATATTTATAAATTGTTTAGGTTGTTGTTAAAATATGCACACTATTATTATTAATATGCATATGTCGCGGACATGAGCAAGCGAAGCTTGTCAGCATCTCACTATGTCATTTAGGTCTTTCAGACTTTATTTTGAGTAAATGCTTCAGAGGAGCATTAACATTGCAAAAACCTTTCAGCTTCTGGGGAGGATCCCCCCACTCGCCCCCAGACCCCACGCCTTTTTAATTTTTTTTCTTTATTTGCCTATCACATGCCTGGAAAAGCTCCTCACCATCTAACCATGTTCCTTTAGGTCCTTTAGACATTTTCCAGTAAAATGGTTCTTGGGAGCATGAGCATGACTAAGACCATTCAGAACCCCCCCCCCCCCGCCTTTTTAATCATTTTTCCTTATATTGCCTTTCAGCTTCTGGAGGAGCTCTGTCCCCCATACCCCCCACCCCTTTAAGCATTTTTCTTTGTTGCCTTTCAGCAGACCCCCTAATTACAGCCCTCTTAACCTCTGCCACTTTAAGCTTTTTTTTTTTTTTTTTATGTAGATGTAGATTAATATTCAGAGTTTTCAGCTAGTTGACAGTAGGGTTGCACAATATGGCCAAATTATAGTATCTCATTATTGTCATATCAATATGATATACGATATGACTATGATTTGACACAAAGTGCAGCAACAGTGCAAATTAAACATTCTTAAACAAAACAGTAATAATACCACACTCATTTTGGATTCATCATAAGGTTAGGATACTGTGCCCTCCAAAAGTATTGGAACACTTGGAATGTCACACTTTTTAATTTGTTTATGCCATTTTAAATACAAATAATACAAAAAAAAATAAAGAATAAAATTTTCAAAAATTATCTTCCTCAACCTCAAACTGAAAGCAAATCTCTAAAACCTGATAATGTAAATAATACAGATAATCAGTTTTATTGCCAGTTTTATTCAGACAAGTCAAGGGATGGAAACATGAACATTTCCAAGTCACTGAATATGTCTTGGACTTTATTTACATCAATTATGAAGAAATACAAAAGTTTCTTTCACTAAAACATCAAATCTAGGCTTTCATCTTAAATGTACAGTAGTGTTCAGAATAAGAGTAGTGCCATGTAATTAAAAAGATTAATCCAGGTTTTGAGTATATTTCTTATTCTTACATGGGGAACAAGGTACCAGTAGATTCAGTAGATTCTCACAAATCCAACAAGACCAAGCATTCATGATATGCACACTGTTAAGGCTATGAAATTGGGCAATTAGTAAAAGTAGAAAAGGGGGTGTTCACAATAATAGTAGTGTGGCATTCGGTCAGTGAGTTCGTCAATTTTGTGGAACAAACAGGTGTGAATCAGGTGTCCCCTATTTAAAGATGAAGCCAGCACCTGTTGAACATGCTTTTCTCTTTGAAAGCCTGAGGAAAATGGGACGTTCAAGACATTGTTCAGAAGAACAGCGTAGTTTGATTAAAATGTTGATTGGAGAGGGGAAAACCTATACACAGGTGCAAAAAATTATAGGCTGTTCATCTACAATGATCTCCAATGCTTTGAAATGGACAAAAAAACAAACAGAGACGTGTGGAAGAAAATGGAAAACAACCATCAAAATAGATAGAAGAATAACCAGAATGGCAAAGGCTCACCCATTGATCAGCTCCAGGATGATCAAAGACAGTCTGGAGTTATCTGTAAGTGCTGTGACAGTTAGAAGACACCTGTGTGAAGCTAATTTATTTGAAAGAATCCCCAGCAAAGTCCCTCTGTTAAATAAAAGACATGTGCAGAAGAGGTTACAATTTGCCAAAGAACACATGAACTGGCCTAAATAGAAATGGAGGAATATTTTGTGTACTGATGAGAGTAAAATAGTTCTTTTTGGGTCCAAGGGCCGCAGACAGTTTGGGAGATGACCCCCAAACTCTGAATTCAAGCCACAGTTCACATTGAAGACAGTGAAGCATGGTGGTGCAAGCATCATGATATGGGCATGTTTCTCCTACTATGGTGTTGGGCCTATATATCGCATACCAGGTATCATGGATCAGTGTGGATATGTCAAAATACTTGAAGAAGTCATGTTGCCTTATGCTGAAGAGGACATGCACTTGAAATGGGTGTTTCAACAAGACAATGACCCCAAGCACACTAGTAAATGAGCAATATCTTGGTTCCAAACCAACAAAATTAATGCCTTGCAGATGTGAAGAAATCATGAAAAACTCTGGTTATACAACTAAATACTAGTTTAGTGATTCACAGGATTGCTAAAAAAGCAGTTTGAACATATTAGTTTTGAGTTTGTAGCGTCAACAGCAGATGCTACTATTATTGTGAACACCCCCTTTTCAACTTTTTTTTACTAATAGCCCAATTTCATAGCCTTAAGAGTGTGCATATCATGAATGCTTGGTCTTGTTGGATTTGTGAGAATCTACTGAATCTACTGGTACCTTGTTTCCCATGTAACAATAAGAAATATACTCAAAACCTGGATTAATCTTTTTAGTCACATAGGACTACTATTATTCTGAACACTACTGTACGTTCTGTCAAATTATAGCTGAACTTTCAGATATTCTTTTTGAGAAAATCTACCTCTACACCACTTCATCAGGAAGCTGGATTTTATAGTTTTAATTAATTTATATCAAGTTGTACAGATTCACTTTCAGTTTGAGTTAAGGAAGATAATTTTAGAAAAAATGTATTTGAAATGGAATAAACCATTTCAAATACATATTCTCTTATCTGCTGGTATAGTGCAGCAGATAAGAGAATATTTAGAGTGGAATCCTGTAAATGGTGATACAAGCATCATATTTTGCACAAATAATCCATAGACATGAACTCTTTTCAAAAAACTGATTTACCACTTGAATTTTCAATAGGCAGCCAGGTAGGGCTCAATTAAAGAATTACACAGGGGTCAAAATTAAAACATGCTCCAATCATATAGAAAACACCACCACATTATCTGACTGATCATAAAGATTCCAAAAAGGTATAGTTTGGACAATCTGTGACTGAATCTTATGGAGTTATGAGGTAAAAGCAGCAAGAATGGTGACAAAGGTCAGTTTCAGTTTGTACAGGGGTTAAAGTTAATGTAAAAGTTGCTCCAGTTTTGGTAAAAAAAAAAAAATAAATAAAAAAAATGATGCAACTTATTGGTTTTAATTATTGGTTAATTGGGTTTTAAAAAGTTTTAAATAGTTTGCATCATGTGTCATGCCTAGTTCATGTTACAGGGTAACATATGTAACGTCATAAAATCCAATGCACATTTACTTTGGAGACCAAGCATTGAGCACTGTCAAAACTATTACATTTATTAATCCTATTAACACAATCAATAATTTGCATCACTTTTTTTTTTTTACCTTTTGACCGCTGTACAAACTGAAATTGACCTTTGTCACCATTCTTACTCTTTTTACCCCAAAACTCCATAACATTCAGATATAGATAGCCAAAACTATAGCTTTTTGTAATCTTTATAATCAGACAAGTAATGTACATGATGTAGTTTTCAATTTGACTGGAGTATTTTAAAATTTTGACCCCTGTGTAATTCTTCAATTGACCCCAACCTGGCTGCCTACTGAAAATTCAAGTGACCAGTTGTTTGTTTGTTTGTTTGTTTTTTTAAGTGTCGTGTCTAAGCTGTATTTTGGGGGAATTTGATGCTGTACAGTAGTGTTCAGAATAATAGTAGTGCTATGTGACTAAAAAGATTAATCCAGGTTTTGAGTATATTTCTTATTGTTACATGGGAAACAAGGTACCAGTAGATTCAGTAGATTCTCACAAATCCAACAAGACCAAACATTCATGATATGCATACTCTTAAGGCTATGGAATTGGGCTATTAGTAAAAAAAAAAGTAGAAAAGGATTGTTTCAGTTATCTGCTGCACTAATAAGCCAACAGAGCATGAACCAGCTGCTGTCTGTAAGCTTAAACATGTGTATATAAGGCAACCAAATTAAAGGACAAATGCTGCTTGTAACAACCTGGACCTCATTTCTGGCATAAAATATGGTTGTTTATTCACCAATATAAGTTTGGTGTCATTAGAAGTGCATAGTTAAAACAACGTGTTCAGTTCAAATCTGAGGTAAACATTTTTTTCTTCTTCTACTAAGGTGGATTAGAACTTTTTGTGTTACACAGCACCAACTCCTGGACAGGAGGAACCTAGCAGTCAATGTGACTCATTAATTTGAAAATTCAGGTCTTTCAACCAGACATGTCATGTCAGCTATGACATGTCAATCATCTGTGTCCAATCAGATTTCAGGGGAGTCCAGTGAAACCCCAGCCTCCACTCTAGCTCCACACATGCCAGGAAGTGTTAAACATTTGACATTTCCTGTTTCACAATGACTGAAAATTTGGCACTTCCTGTTTAACTGTGAGCTTACCACTGAGTTCCCACGAGATTCCATGGGATCTCGTCTGTCCATCCAGGAAGCCTTTGACATTTGAACATTTCCTGCTTTACTGTGGATTCGAAATGTGGCACTTCCTGTTTAGGACGCCCTGTACCATGAGTGAGCTTTGCACTGCTGCATGACGCTTCGCTCATATTATTATTATTTTATTATTACTTCTATTTTGTCATGTCACATGTGTGGGTCAGTCACAGTCAGTCAGAGCTGCGTGTCGTCAGAGCGAGCTGCAAAAAGTTTGTACCTGAGTTTTCAGAGGTGGTGTTTGTGGTTGCCATCTGCCACGCCGGTGTTTGCCAACCCGGACAGTGGGAATACCACCTCAACCGGCAACTTAGCCCCGCGACTGGACAACAACAACGTCCGAGGCCCGCCCAACGTGATGAATTCACTGAGGCCGCGCGCTGCGTCATTAGAGCCGCGCGTCACGAGTGCCGCTTCCCCGAGGCCTCGTGCAGCCACCGCGGATCCATCAGCGCGGAAACACCGAGGCCGCGCGGCACCAGCGCAGTGCAGATCCATCCCGGTGACAAACAACGCAGGCTGTTAACATCGGCGATCGACAAGCTGCTCATAAGCCGACCATGGGGCCTAAGAAGGTTCTGACAGCGGAGGAAGGTGACGATATTAAAAAATCTCTGGACTTTCTATCAGAGGAGATTTCTGTTGTGAAGCAGCAACAGAAATCGATCATGGATCTGGTGGAGGAGGTGAAGGCATTACGGCTCCAGAATGCCGAGAAAGACCGGCATCTGGTGCAGCTGGAAAATAGAGTGGCTGAATTGGAGCAGTACACCAGAATTAACGACGTCATCATCACAGGTCTTCATATCAAACCACGGTCCTACGCACGGGCGGTAACAGATGAGAGCGGAGGGGAGCCCAGTGAACAGGAGGTCAGCTCTGTGGAAAAACAGGTTGCTGATTTCCTCCTATCTAAAGGTATAGAAATGGATTTAAATAACATTGAAGCGTGCCACCCTCTGCCCCGGAGAAATGACGGTGATAAACGAACCGTCATCATGAGATTCATCAACAGAAAACACAAAACAGCACTGTTAAAACAAGGAAGAAAACTGAAAGGGACAAACGTATTCATCAATGAACATCTCACCAAACGGAATGCCGACATCGCCAGGAAAGCACGCTTCTTGAAGAAACAGGGAAAAATCCAGCACACATGGACTTCAAACTGTAAAATATTCATCAAACTGAACGGATCACCAGAACAAGCAAAAGTCATGGCAATAAGGAACATCGAGGAGCTGGACAAATATGAACAATAGTGTTTCTTAAAGTGAGGATCTGGACAAATATGACCAATAAGGTATGAGGACACAAACACATCACAACACCATGACACAGACCAGAGGAACCTATTCATCTACTACCTATTCATCTACATCTGGAGACAAGAAGGATATAACTCAAAGGATTGCTGATCATGGAAAAGTAGAACTGAGAACATTTAAATACACAGACCACAATGTACTGGACTTGGAGCACGATATAGACCCGGACAATAATTTCTTCTCAAATATCAATGACAGTTGTTGCTATTATACAGATGAACAGTTTAATCGGATCATTAGAATGGATAACAAATTATCAATAATCCATTTCAACAGCAGAAGTCTATATGCAAACTTTAACAACATTAAAGAATATTTAAGTCAGTTTAAAAAAATATTTAACATAATTGCTATATCAGAAACATGGATCAATGAAGATAAAGGAATGGATTTTGAACTGGATGGATATGAATTTAATTGTGTAAACAGAAAAAATAAGAGTGGAGGAGGAGTGGCTGTGTATGTGGATAAGAACATGGATTATAAAATAGTAGACAATATGACAACTGTGATTGATAACTTATTAGAATGTATAACTATTGAAATATGTGAAGAAAAAAGCAAAAATGTATTAGTCAGCTGTATATATAGAGCACCAGGATCTAGTATTGAAACATTCACTGACTGTATGGGAAAAATGTTCTCAAAAACTAATAAAAAAACTGTGTTCATTTGTGGTGACTTAAATATTGATCTGCTCAATCCAAATAAGCATAAAATAACAGATGAATTTATCAGTATAATGTACAGTATGAGTTTATATCCAAAAATCACCAGGCCAAGCAGAATTACATCCCATAGTGCCACCTTAATTGATAATATATTCAGCAATGATATTGAGAATAACACTGTGAGTGGATTATTAATCAATGACATTAGTGATCATCTACCAGTTTTCATCGTTTATAATAGAAGCCATCGGCGGAATCAGCCAGAGGAGAAAATAAAATACAGGCGAGTGCGGACAGAGGAAAACATGAACACACTAAAGAAGGATTTACAGGAGTAAAACTGGGAAAAGGTATACAGTGAAAGTGATGTTGATAGTGCATATGAAACTTTTTTACAAATATTTACATCATTATATGATAAAAATTGTCCAATTAAACAAGACTACAGAAAACAAAAAATCCAAGCTCGACCATGGATGACGAAAGGGTTACGAAATGCATGTAATAAGAAAAATACACTGTATAGAGAATTCATAAAACTAAAGACTAAAGAGGCAGAAAATAGATATAAGAAATACAAAAATAGATTAACTAATATTATACGGGTATGTAGGAAGGAATATTATAGTAACATATTATATAATAATAAAAACAATATTAAAGGAATATGGGATATATTAAATAGCATTATCAAAAATGGTAATAAAAAACAGAGTTACCCTCAGTATTTCATTGATAATAATGTCAAGAAGGAAAATAAGGATGAGGTAGTCAACGGTTTTAATAATTTTTTTGTAAATATTGGACCAAGCTTGGCAGAAAAAATTCCCGATTCCCAATCTGAGGATTGGGATAATAATCTTATAGAAAGAAATCCCTGTTCAATGTTCCTCACAGCAGTGGATGGAAATGAAATTATAGACATTGTGAATAATTGTAAATATACCGATTTAAATGAAATTGATATGGTGGTGGTAAAACAGGTCATTGAATGGATTGTAGAACCATTAACATACATCTGTAACTTATCATTTCAAACCGGTAAATTTCCCAATCAAATGAAAATAGCTAAGGTTGTGCCGCTGTATAAGACTGGGGATAGACACCACTTCACAAATTATAGACCTGTTTCTTTGCTTCCACAATTTTCCAAATTATTAGAAAAGTTATTCAATAATAGATTAGACAAATTCATAAATAAACATAAATTACTTACTGATAGTCAATATGGATTCAGAGCACATAGTTCAACATCACTTGCATTAATAGAATCAGTTGAGGAGATTACAAACGCCATAGACCACAAATTACATTCAGTTGGAATATTTATAGACCTTAAAAAGGCTTTTGATACAATTAATCATGACATATTAATCAATAAACTTGAACAGTATGGGATTAGGGGGTTGGTGTTGCACTGGGTGAGAAGCTACTTAAGTAACAGAAAACAGTTTGTGAAGTTGGGGGAATATACATCATCATGCTTGGACAATGCTTGTGGCGTCCCACAGGGGTCAGTATTGGGTCCAAAACTGTTTCTAATTTATATAAATGATATTGTCAATGTTTCCAAAATATTAAAATTAGTATTATTTGCAGATGACACAAGCATTTTTTGTTCAGGGGGAGATTTGCAGGAGTTACTGAGGAGGATCAGTATAGAAATGGGAAAATTGAAAATATGGTTTGACAGAAACAAATTATCATTAAACTTAAGTAAAACAAAATACATGTTATTTGGCTATTGTAATACAGACATACAGGTTCAGTTACAAGTCGAGGGGGTAGATATTGAAAGGGTACATGAAAATAAGTTTCTGGGGGTGATAATAGATGATAAGATAAACTGGAAGACTCATATAAAACATATACAAAGTAAACTGTCAAGAAGCATTTCAGTTCTAAACAAAGCGAAACATATTCTGGACCACAACTTACTCCGCATTCTTTACTGCTCACTGGTTTTACCATATTTACAGTACTGTGCAGAGGTATGGGGTAATACTTATAAAGGTACAACACAATCACTATCAGTAATGCAGAAAAGAGCTATAAGAATTATTCATAATACTGGCTATAGAGATCATACAAATCCACTATTTTTACAATCCAAATTCTTAAAATTCACAGACTTGGTTCATTTTCAAACAGTACAAATTGTGTATAAAGCAATAAACAATTTACTTCCAGCAAATATTAAAAATATGTTTTTTAACAGATCAGGGGATTACAGTCTGAGGGGGAAATTTAATTTAAAGCATCAGTGGGCACGAACAACATTAAAAGGTTTCTGTATTTCTGTCTGTGGGGTGAGGATGTGGAACAGATTGGGAGTGGGGCTCAAGCAATGTCCAAGCATGAACCAGTTTAAACAGCAGTACAAAAATATGTTTTTTCTGGGTATAGGGAGGAGGAAGGGTAATGAGGGTTAGGGTGTTTTTGTTTTTTGCTTCGGCTTGTAAATATATAGTATTTTGTATGTAAGTAGGTATGTGTAGGTGTATATTTATGTTTGTGTATATATATGTGTATATATGTATATGTGTATATATGTGTATGTATGTTGATGTGTGTATGTATATATATATGTGTATGTGTATGTATATGTATATATATATATATTGATATCGGTTTAGGTGTGTAGGAATCTATGTGTATATGTGGCAAAGGGTATTACTGGTTGTGGGGAAGAAGGGGTAGGGATAAATAAGCTGATGCTTCACCCTACCCCTTTTCGGACATGTTGGGTACACAGTAGGAACTTTTTTGTTGTTGTCTTTACTGAGCTATCTTGTAATTGTTGTTGTATCAAATGTTCGAAATAAACAGTTTTCATTCATTCATTCATTCATTCAATTTTTAAATGGACCGCAATGGAAATAAGTGTTTTCACTTTCTTGTGTCATCCATGTATTTTTTTTAGTGTATTTCCAATGATATTATCTTCTTACATTGAATTTACTACATAAAATCATGCAGGCATATATGCGCACAGAAGCCACTTCACTTTTAATATACAGATGATTTACCACCCCATGCTGGAATGGCTTGTGGGTCCAGAACGTAATGAACAGTGTCCATTGCATAGTAGAGAAGCTTGAATCTTCGACTGGACTGGGTTGCTTGACGCGAGGATGTTTTGCTTCAAATTGCAGAAGCTTCCTCAGCTAAAATTCTTGCTCTGGTGGTCTGACTTCTGTCTTGACTCTTGTAGAGGAGAATAATCAAGAAGTCACAAAAGCTGGAGTTTTAAACCTAACCAGACCCCTCCTACCGAGAGGCAGACTGCTATAGGCAAGTGACTAAACAATAGCACTAATTAACACCTATTGTGCTCTAGTTAGCACCCTCCTAATGACAGGGCAGCTGTCCCTGTCCTGATGGCTTCCTTGACGACTCTGCTGATGACGTGAATGACTCATTACCATGAACAAAAGACTGAAACTGCTTTGACCTGAGTACCCCATTGTAAACAGGGGATAAAACATGTCTCAGACCCCCTCCCCGGTTAAGGCTGGGTTTCAAACATTTCCCAAAGAATGCCTCCTTGATCATTCTGGTCAGCATAAGGCATATGATTGGGGAGGTGATGGTCGATGGTCATGGGTTCAAATCCCCGCCTGACTGGAAAATCACTAAGGGCCCTTGGGCAAGGCCTTTAATCCCCTATTGCTCCCGGTGTGTAGTGAGCACCTTGTATGGCAGCACCCTGACATCGGGGTGAATGTGAGGCATTATTGTAGAGCGCTTTGAGTGTCTGATACAGATGGAAAAGCGCTATATAAATGCAGTCCATTTACCATTTACCCTCTGTCAACCCATTTCTTCTCTCTGGCTAATATTTTAACTTCCTTGTCCTCAAATGTGTGGTTAGTGTCTTTAAGGTGGAGATGAACTGCAGACTGAGGTCCACTGGTGCCCTCTCTGCGGTGCTGGTATAGCCTTTTGTGTAAAGGTTGCTTAGTCTCACCTATGTAGTGTTCGTTACAGTTTTCCTGACATCTGATAGAATACACTACATTGCTCTGTTTGTAACTAGGGATCCTGTCCTTAGGGTGAACTAATTTCTGTCTCAAGGTGTTAACCAGTTTAAAGTAAACTGGGATTTTGTGCTGTCTGAAGATCCTCTGTAGTTTATCCCCTACTCCTGCTAAATAAGGGAGAGACACTCCTCTTCTTCTTGTCTCTGTCTCCTGTCTATCTGGTCTCTTTGTTCTCTGGGACTTCTGCACTTTGTCCAGGGATCATCATGGGTACCCACATACTGTGAGGGCTTTCCGGACACATTGTTGTTCTTTAGCCCTTCCCTCTGCAGTTGTGGGCACCTGTAGGGCTCTGTGTTGAAGCGTCCTGATCACCCCGAGCTTGTGTTCAAGGGGGTGGTTTGAGCCGAAGAGCAGATATTGGTCAGTGTGAGTTGGTTTTCTGTAAACCCCTGTCTGGAGCTGCCTGTTCTCTCCAATCGTAACATCACAGTCCAAGAAGGCTAAATGTTTGTTTCTGGCATCCTCACATGTGAACTTGATATTGGCGTCCACCGAGTTGATGTGTTCTGTAAAGTCCTCAACTTCCTGTTGCTTGATTTTAACCCATGTGTCATCAACATATCTGAACCAGTGACTGGGAGAGATGCCCATGAAAGACGTCAAGGCTGTCTTCTCCACTCGCTCCATGTACAGATTGGCCACAATGGGGGATACCGGAGACCCCATCGCACAACCATGAATCTGCCTGTAGTAATTCCCCCTGAACAGGAAATACGTGGTGTTACAACAGATCTCCAAGAGTTGGCAGATGTGGTCTGGTGTGAGTTTGGTCCTTTCAAGTAGAGACACATCCTCCAGCAGTCTCTGCCTCACAGCTGAGACAGCCTCAGTGGTGGGGATGCAGGTGAACAAGGAAGTCACATCAAATGACACGATTGTTTCATCTGCCTCCAGCTGCAGGTCCTTGATCTTGTTCACAAAATCTTGTGTGTTCTCCACATGGTGTTCTGAGTTACCCACTAGAGGAGCCAAAATCCACTTGAGGTGCTTGGCCAAATTGTACGTGATGGAATCTGTGCTACATACAATAGGCCTGAGTGGCACGTTCTGTTTGTGGATTTTGGGCAGTCCATAGATGCACGGAGTGGCGTCCCCAGGGTACAGTCTGTAGTATGTCTGCCTGTCGATGAGTCCCTCTTGTCCATTGCAATTAACAATGTCCATTGTTCAGTGTTGTTAACTAATATCCATAGTTTCTACAAAAATATTAGAGCTATCAACATTCCTTTTTGGCAGCTTTCATCCTTGACCCAAAACACATAAGCATATCATAGCAAATTCCAGCTCTCCCCAGTTTGTCGAAGCCATACACACCCATGCACCCACGCATACATGCACACAGAGGCCACTTGGCTATATATATATATATATATATATATATACACGAGGTCTGTTAGAAAAGTATCCGACCTTTTTATTTTTTCAAAAACCTGATGGATTTGAATCACATGTGCTTGCATGAGCCAACCTTGAACCTTTGTGCGCATGCGTGAATTTTTTTACACCTGTCGATTGTGTCATTTGCTTGTAAGCAGCCTTTGTGTGAGGATGGGTGTAGTCTCTCGTCGTTTTTGCTTTGCAAGGAAATGGCGGAACGACTGGAGCAGTGCGACTGCATCAAATTTTGCCAGAAACTGGGCAACAGCCAGGTGGAAACCATTCGGATTATTCAGACGGCTTTCGGTGACGATCCTATGGGCATCACACAGATTAAGGAGCGGTACAGCCGGTTTAAAGACGGCTGCACAACGGTGGAGAGCGAGGACATGTTGCGACATGCTCACCTCCTCCACAATTTCTCAGATAGTCACACGACTGAAAAGCCACCGAAAGCCATCTCAATCTTCTGAATGGTGAAAGAGGTGGGCATGTCACAACATGTCCTGTGAGGCTTCAACACGGAGGTGCTTTTGTTCCGCCATCAGCTTCGTGCCCAAACCATCGGCATGAATTTCGCTGCAACTATTTTCATGGCAAAATCTTCTGTCATAGTGGAATGTGCCGAAAAATTGCTGATGTCCACCTCTTCCGCAATTTCTCGGATAGTCACACGACGGTCCCACATCACCACAGCGTTCACTTTGGAAATGATCTGGTCATTTCAGCATGTTGATGGCCGACCGGAGCGCGGCGCGCTCTCCACCGTTGTACAGACATCTTTAAACCGGTTGTACCACTCCTTAATTTGTGTGATGCCCATAGGATCGTCACCGAAAGCCGTCTGAATAATCCAAATGGCTTCCACCTGGCTATCGCCCAGTTTCTGGCAAAATTTGATGCAGTTACGCTGCTGCAGTTGTTCCGCCATTTCCTTGCAAAGAAAAAATGACGAGAGACTACACCCATCCTCACACAAAGGCTGCTTACAAGCAAATGACGCAATCGACAGGCGTGAAAAAATTCACGCATGCACACGAAGGTTCAAGGTTGGCTCATGCAAACACACATGATTCAAATCCATCAGGTGTTTGAAAAAATAAAAAGGTCTGATACTTTTCTCACAGACCTCCTATGTGTGTGTGTGTGTGTATATATATACGAGGTCTGTGAGAAAAGTATCGGACCTTTTTATTTTTTTTCAAAAACCATATGGATTTGAATCACGTGTGATTGCATCAGCCAAGCTTGAACCTTCGTGCGCATGCGTGAGTTTTTTCACGCCTGTCGGTTGCGTCATTCGTCTGTGAGCAGGCTTTGTGTGAGCAGTGGTCCACCCCTCTCATCGGATTTTTATTGCGAATAAATGTCTGAACGATTTGGAGCTGTGCTGCATCAATTTTTTTCCAGAAACTGTGAGAGACCTCCAGGTGGACACTGTTCGGAAAATTAATATGGCTTTCAGGGACAATTTTATGGGGATTATACAGATTAAGGAGTGTTACTGCCGCTTTAAGGACGGCCCACAACTGCTGATCGACATGCTCAGACCCCGCTCAAACAACCAGATAATTTCCAACGTGAAGGCTTTGTTGATCCGGGACCTCGTCTGACTTTCACAAAAAGGCAGGAGACGTGGACATCAGCACTTTTTCGGCACATTCCACTGTTACAGGAGTTTTTTTCATGGAAAGAAAAGCTGAGGGACGCGCCACGGAGCCGCCATATGGCACACAGCAACGGCATGATGAAGCCTCACAGGACATGTTCTGGCATGTCCAGGCACATCCACAATTTCTCGGATAATGACTCGATGGAAAAACCACCAACAGCTGTCTAAACGCCATCTCAATGCTGTCCTGTCAGACCAAAACAGAGGTGTTCCTTTGTCTCGCTCCATCAGCAAATCGGTCGTGACGCGCAAAGCCTTCTCTCGGCTTTCCATGACAAAATCTCTTGTTAAAAGTGAAATCTGCCGGAAAATGGTTGATGTCCAGCACTTGTGATAACCAGAGAAAGTGCACACGACGGTCCGGCTCCACAGAGCCATCCGTTTAGAAACGATCCGGTGGTTTGTGGCTCTCGATGGCGGCACGGAGCGCGCCGAGCGTCCTTAAAGCCGTCCTTAAAGCTGTAGTAACAGTCCTTATTCTCTGTGAAGCCCGTAAAATTTTCACCGAAAGCCAGATAAATGTTTCGAATGGTTTCCAGGTGCCAGTCTCTAACAGTTTCTGAAAAAATTCTGATGGGAAAAAAAGTCCAAATCATTCCGGAATTTCCTGACAATGAAAATCCGCCGAGGGGGTGGACCACTCCTCACTCAAAGCCTGCTCACAGGCGAATTATGCAACCGACAGGCGTGGAAAAACTCACGCATGCGCACGAGGGTTCAAGCTTGTCTGACGCAATCACACGTGATTCAAATCCATATGGTTTTTGAAAAAAATAATGAGGTCGAATACTTTTCTAATAGACCTCGTATATATATATATATACACACACACTGTATATTCTGACAATAGATAAACATTAGTGTCAAACACACAAAAGGTGAGTTCAGTGGAACACAGGGGCAAAAAAGGAGTCACATATTGTCCTTCCTCCTGATTATGGAAAATGTATTTGTTTTCCATTTTCTTTGTTCTGCTGTTGTTTTTCAACATTTTCCTTATTTTGTTTGTTTCATTCCCCCCCCCCCTTTTTTTTTTTTTTGCTTGCCATCATTTCTTCCACAGAGTTTCATTAAGACAGGGTCTAAACTGGTTTCTGCCATGTTGTCTGGTCTCATTTACGTTAGGTTTTAGGCATGCAGCAGATGCTGCCATATGGTGTGAAGCTTAAAACCTGTATGACTATCAACTGGGCAAGAAATTGTCATGTGTTTTGCAGTTTGTTCTTGTACAGATGAGAAAAACAGAAAGGAAGGAGGCACAGAAAGATGATTAATTCTTAGCTGTCTGCGTTAAATCATTGCAAAATACATCTTTCCATTAATTTATTTTTACCCTTCTGATTTTATAGGGTTTAAATTGACTCAACTGATGTTTTATTACATCTTCAGGCTGAACTGAAGATTCTTCAACTGAACTTGTTTTCAGTTATTATAGACTGTTTTACAAATTGAAAATGTACACTTGTGCACAGATAAACTTGATTATTGCGGCAGGAAAATAAGCAATTATTTGTATGTTAAATATTGTGCCTGTTTGTGTTTATAACGTGACACACAATATGCTAACATACACAATAATTAAATGTTCCATTCAAATAAAATCAACTGTGCTTCAATTTTGAGTACCACAGCAGTCGGACAAGGACTGGGGATACCAACATTTCACCTGGTTACAGCACAAATGTGGGCACAAATTCCAAATATTAATTAAATATTAACAATGATTGCCGGCTACTAGCCCTAAGCTTCAGTAAAAGACCGAGACTTTAGATAAAGTTGAGACCGTGACCCACGCTGTTTCCTAATAAAAATAATTTAAAAGGGTAAAAAGCATAGTGACATACTATGCCAGTATGCTAACCATACGAAAGGGAAAATAAGTGCATCTTAAATCTGGACTTAAAAATCTCTACAGAATCTGACTGTTTTATTGATGCAGGGAGATTATTCCACAGAGCAGATGCACAATAAGAGAAAGCTCTGTGACCCGCAGACTTTTTTTTTCTGGTCAGCTAAGTAGGGAGGTGCCAGTCCATGAATCATTTTATAGGTTGGTAACAGAGTGAGTTCCGTGTTGGAAACCATTCGGAAGATTCAGACGGCTTTCGGTGGCTTTTCCGAGTATCCGAGAAATTGTGTAACAGCTGGGCATGCCACAACATGTCCTGTGAGACTTCCAACACGGAGGTGCTTTTTGTTGTGCGCCATGAGCGGCTCCGTCCCGACGCACGAATTCCTCCGCATGTCTTTCATTACAAAATCTCCTGTAACAGTGGAATGTGCCGCAAAAGTGCTGATGTCCACATTTTCTGCTATTTCTCTGGTAGTCACAGGACATCCCGGATCAACACAGCCTTCACTTTGGAAATGATCTGGTGGGCCATCTTTAATCTGGTTGTAATCCTCCTCCTCCTTAATCTGTGTGACGCCGATAGAATCTTCACCGAAAGCCATCTAAATTTTCCGAATGGTTTCCACCTGGCTGTCTCACACAGTTTCTGAAAAAATTTTCATGGAGCAAAGCGGCAGTCGCTCAGCCATTTCCCTGACAATGAAAATCCGACGAGGGGACTGGACCAGTGCTCACTCAAAGCCTGCCCACAGGCAAATGACGCAACCGACAGGCGTGAAAAAACTCACGCATGCGCACGAAGGTTCAAGCTTGGCTGATGCAATCACACATGATTCAAATCCATATAGTTTTTGAAAAAAGTAAAAAGGTCCGTTACTTTTCGGACAGACCTCGTACTCAATAATTACAGCATTTTTAAATAAGTCCCTCAGTGTTTGTCTGCCCTGGGTGTTGCGTGAACTAGCATATTCCAGTGCTTTGTCCCACCAACAAGTAAAACAACTTATTTTAAAAGTTAAAACTGTCACAGCATTCCATTTATTATGGCAGTGTTTACTACAGCCATGTGTCATCTGTTCAGAATTCTGCTTGTGATGAAAATAAATCCCATGATCCACCAAGAGAAAAATAAATTTAAACTTAATTTAATTAAAAAAATGTTAAATTCCACTATGTGGACTCCAAGTGGAGTGGGTGAGGCCACACAACAGATTATGCACTCCCGATGATGTGCATGTCGATCCCTACCATGCTTCGCCTTCCAAGCAAAGGGTATTGCTGGCGGTGGAAATGCAAGCCAAGCCAGACTTAACTGCTCAAAACCGTACCATACCATGCCATACCGACTTGGACTGCTCGGTGGAAATGAAGCATAAATGGCCTCATGCATTCATATTTGACTCCTTCCTCTCTGCCGTTTATCTTTATTTTGTTATATTTTCTGTCTGCTTCGCTACATTTGACTCTTGATGTTGTGATACCTCGAAGGCTTTGATTGGCATCATTTTGTTTCTGGCACTGCTGTTCATTATAAACAATAAGATAGCATTTCTAAAACAAGATTGGACTTTTATAGCTGAAGTGACTGTTCAGTATGTTAAAGAGCTGACTCTTTATTCTCCAATCATTTAAGATGTGTCTTCATTTTGCTGTTTCTTCAGTTGGATTTATTTCTGCTCTTCCCACTCAGTCTTTCTCTGTGACTTTCTGAGATGCAGTTTGGCTTCCATTACAGACAGTTCATTTGCCTTGTTGTGTTCTCTGTTCATTACGACTGCTTCCTCTCTGTTGTTTGTTTGAAGATCTTCATTCTCTTTCTGTTGTACATAATGACAAACATGTTTGTCGGTTTCTCCCTCCAAAAATGCATTGTCTTTGCACTGTTACAACTCTCAGCAGACTCAGCAGCAGTGAATGATCCACAGTGGAGGTGAAATGAAACAATTAAGATGTGCTTGTGGCAAAAAGTCTTTCAGTTTTAATTCCAGGGCCCTTATTTATAAAACTGTGTACAGAAAAGGTTTTTTTAAAATGCTGCCTTACAAACACAATTTAATGCATGTGAAAGTACAAAAAAGTATGTATTTATCAAACAGGAGCATGTCAGGCATGCGCAAATCGTTACAGGCCCCTTCACACATAACACGACTGAAGCAGGCCCGGCGCCAGAAAAAAATATTAAGGGGGCGATGAGTTTATCACAGGGGGCGGGGTCGCCCCCTCACCCCCAAAAAAAAGTGTGCACCGGAGGGTACCTGCCTCTGAGCATGCGTAATGAATTGGGTGCGCTCCTAGAAAGCTCGTGTATTTAGGCTACACCGTTGTAAGAGACTGACTGAGTAAGAGTAAACAGTGATGACAGTATTTTTTAATTATTATTTGAACGTATCGGTCAAGTGATCTCCTGCATACCACAAAACCAAACCAACAACTGATCTGAGAAAAGATACGAGACAGTAGATTAACCCCACATACAGCCCTCCATCACAAGCGCAAACACAGCACAATTGGGCATGACAGTCACACAACGGGTCAAAGATAAACCTTTCATGTAGATATACAGTGGTCCCTCGTTTATCGCGGGAGTTACATTCTAAAAATAGCCCGCAATAGTTTAAATCCGCGAAGTAGACAGCGTTATTTTTTACAATTATTATAGAGGTTTTAAGGCTGTAAAACCCTCACTACACACTTTATACAATTTTCTCAAACAGGCATTAACATTTTCTCACTTTTCTCTCGTGTGTAAACACTCTCAAAGTTCAAACCTTAGTAGAAAAATAAGACCAACCTGTTTTCAGGCACAAACATTTGTTTGAGAAATAAAAATAGAACGTTTTCCTATAAATAATTATGATGGCTTTTAGAACTAACAAATTTAATTTTAACGATCAACCTACGAGGTTGGACACATAAGAAATTATTAATAGTGACTGACCAGTATTTCACAGTTCCTCTGATCGTGCCTCTTCGTCCTGGCACCGGGCCACTGTCGCGCCTTTTTCCACTCACACCTCGCTGCAGGTGTCTTTTTCCGAGTGAAGAACACAGTTATGGGTAGTTGTTGGTGCTTTTTTTTCTTCTGGGCGAGAAGATTATTATTAACAGACACGCAGAACACAATGCGCGTACTCTCCCTTCGCAGTGCCACGTCCAGCCTGCTTGATGAGGACGCAGAGCATAATGCGCTGTAAAAAAAAAAAAAAGCGTGCAAAATTGGACTAAAAAAATCCGCAAAACTGCAAGGCGCTATATTTTCCAGTATTTCTTTTTCTTTCTTTTTTCTTTTTATTTTTGATAACTTTCACATCCTAGGGGGCGAGGTTGATGACGTGAGGGGGTGTTGCCCCCAAACGCTCCCTTGTGGCGCCAGGTCCGGACTGAAGCCAACTGGTGCACGAAGGATGAATTGCATGCCACTCATGAAAAATCGGCGCTACCACAAATGCCTCGTACAGCTGTCACTACAACCATTCGTGGACACAAGTGGCTGAAAGACAGCGAATGCCCTGCGAGTGCCTATTCCACCCCTCTCTCGGCAGGTGTCTGCCAAATTCCAGGTGCCACACACGAACATCTAACACCTTTCGCCGGACACTTAGAAAGGTGGGACTATTCGCGCTCCTGGCACGATAGTAGACAGCAGGTAACCACATTCGAGCTGTCTGTGAAAAGTGTCACATGAGTGTAGCGTAACGTAGCAAACTTGGCACGCTAGTGTCGGCTCCTCCCTCAACACACTCGGTGTGCGTGTGTTGCGCACCCCCCAATGCATTTGCCGTGCATGTGTTTCTCACTCCCCCACAAACACATATGGTGTATGTTTGCATGCTGAAATGTATGTACAGGCAAGGTCACATGGGGACCGGCCAGCCACGTCTGAGCACACACAGCACAGCAAGGTGCCTCTCAGCTGATTGCTGTCCAGCCACACACTGACAGCTGGACATGACAGCTCAGTGCACATGACGTGTTACATTAAAACACAGAGACCACAGCCAGGACAAGTATATAAATAATTATTACAATAACTACATTCACAATTACATAACAAATGACTAAAATAAATAATGACAGAGAAAAGAAAAGGAGCATGACACTTAGTTCTGTGGGCTGAACAAACAGATGGGTGTCGGGTTGCGTATCGAGAATCGGTTCTTTTCGGGTTTCATTAAGAATTGATTAGATCCACCGATATCAGTAGCCTTTTTGCTTAATGATTCCCTTATTGGTCCTTCACAGCAGCTGTAGTTTGTGAGGGTGTCTGTTGGAAAAATGGTCATTTCTCTGTGTTGAGTATAGACCGTGCAGCGGCTCTGTAATCAACCACTTCTGCACCGCGACTCCACTTTGAACCTTGAACCAATGAAGCAGTGCTTCGATCCACTGGCTCCATGGGTCTTTGATTCACTGCTCTTCAGAAGCGGCAAGTCCACTTCTAAACCCCTTTCAAAGCCATTAAAATATGTCAATCATGAGTCACTTTTGTGTGGATTAAAGTCACTAACTGGGACTCTTGTTGCAATTAAGAAACAAGAATTGTCTTCCGTTCCATTGGCACAGCTCCAAACACTGCGCAGCTCTCTGCCAAGACAGAGTCCGGTCGGAATGAATAACTTCAAAACAAATTGCTGCTTTAAATAATATGACACCTCTTTCCAAACACGGTAATACAGACAGTAAACTACAATTGACAAAATTTTTTTTCCTCCCAAAGTGAGACATCCTGTATTCTTTATGAATTACATCCTGGCGTGCGG
Source organism: Thalassophryne amazonica (assembly GCF_902500255.1). NCBI lineage: Eukaryota > Metazoa > Chordata > Actinopteri > Batrachoidiformes > Batrachoididae > Thalassophryne > Thalassophryne amazonica. The sequence goes on from NC_047104.1 coordinate 84,207,579, forward strand.
CACAGCCAGCTGCAAGAGCTCAGCTCAGATGTATGGAAAGATATTCATCCCAATAATGTCTGAAAGGAAATGCTTTTGACAAAAACTACAGATTTTATTTATTTCTATTTATGTCCAGAGATCAAGGATCCACCATGTAGAGTTTATTATGTTCAGAGTTTAAGGATCCAGTGACCAATTTCATATTTATTTACTTTAAGACTCAATAAATGACATAGAAAACCTGTAAAGCCTACTTTTAGTACACAGAAAATTCACAAGAGGTATCTATAAGGGAATCGATAAGGAATGGTATTGATAAGCGGAATCGATAATGGTATCAATATTGGTAAAATCTTATCACTACCCATCTCTTGATGGGTGTGTCTGTGGAGCTGCTGTTGTTGAGATCTCTGGACCTGGATGTCACAGCCGGAGAGGACATACCGTGTTTTGAAGGACATGACCTTACAACTGTCCACCGTGAGGCACATGTGTTTGCCTGCTGTCCTCATGTGGAAATGCATAATCGCCTTTGTGACGGGCTGCAGTGGCCTTACAGCTTGTAGCTTGACAGGCTGTGCCAGGTGAAACGGAATGTCAGATCATGTGTACACTCAGCTGGTGATCTGAATGTCACGTCACCCACGTGTGAGCTATAGGCCACATGACACAGTGTCTGTCCTTCGACACGCCGCTGACTGGACACACGGAACCAGCTGGACACACGCACAGGGCCAGCAGATGTGGGCATGATAAGAGCGCACTGCTTCATTCATGTCATTTCATGACTGTACAACCCCAATTCCAATGAAGTTGGGACATTGTATGAAATGTAAATAAAAACAGAATAAAATGATTTGCAGATCATCTTCAACCTTTATTCAATTGAATGCACCAAAAAGACAAGATTTTTAATGTTCAAACTGATAGACTTTTATGTTTTTGTGCAAATATTTGCTCATTTTGAAATGGATACCTGCAACACATTTCAAAAATGCTGAGACAAAAGACTGGGATAATTGATGAATGCTCAAAGAACACCTGTTTGGAACATTCCACAGGTGAACAGGTAAATTGGAAACACGTGAGTGTCATGATTGGGTATAAAAGGAGCATCCCCAAAAGGCTCAGCCATTCACAAGCAAAGATGGGGTGAGGATCATCACTTTGTGAACAACTGCGTTAAAAAATAGTCCAAAAGTTTAAGAACAATATTTCTCAATGTTCAATTGCAAGAAGTTTAAGGATTCCATCATCTACAGTACATCATATAATCAGAAGATGCAGAGAATCTGGAGAACTTTCTACACGTAAGTGGCAAGGCCGAAAACCAACATTGAATACCCGTGACCTTCGATCCCTCAGGCAGCACTGCATTAAAAACCAACATCATTGTTTAAAGGATCTTACAAGTGCAAATTAAAACTACCATGCAAAGCGAAAGCCATACATCAACAACAACCAGAAATGCCGCCGCCTTCACTTGGCCTGAGCTCATTTGAAATGGACAGGCGCAAAGTGGAAAAGTGTGCTGTTGTCTGATGAGTCCACATTTCAAATTGTTTTTGGAAATCATCGACATCGTGTCCTCCGGACAAAAGAGGAAAAAGACCATGCAGATTGTTACCAGCACAAAGTTCAAAAGCCAGCATCTATGATGGTATGGGGGTGTGTTAGTGCCCATGGCATGGGCAACTTACACATCTCTGATGACATCATCAATGCTGAAAGGTACATCCAGGTTTTCGAGCAACACATGCTGCCATCCAAGCAACGTCTTTCTCATGGACTTCCCTAGTTATTTCAGCAAGACATTGCCAAGCCACATTTTGCATGTGTTACAACAGCGTGGCTTCATAGTAAAACAGTGCGGGTACTAGACTGGCCTGCCTGCAGTCCAGACCTGTCGCCCATTGAAAATATGTGACGCATTATGAAGTGCAAAATACGACAATGGAGACCCCAGACTGTTGAACAACTGAAGTTTTACATGAAGCAAGAATGGGAAAGAATTCCACCTACAAAGCTTCAACAATTAGTGTCCTCAATTCCCAAACGTTTATTGAGTATTGTTGGAAGGAAAGGTGGTGTAACACAGTGGTAAACATACCACTGTTCCAGCTTTTTGAAACGTGTTGTCGGCATCCATTTCAAAATGAGCAAATATTTGCACAAAAACAGTAATGTTTATCAGTTTGAACATTAAATATCTTGTCTTTATTGTGTATTCTCCACTACCCAGGCTTTCTCTCACTTTCCAAGATTTTATTAAACAATCTGGTTAGAAACTCGACTGCCATCTCTCCTAGACAATTCCATGCTTCCACTGGAATGTCATCTGGACCAACTGCCTTTCCAATCTTCATCCTCTTCATAGCAGCCCTCACTTCTTCCTTACTAATCTCTTGTACTTCCTGATTTACTCTCACCACATCATCCAGCCTTTTCTCTCACTCATTTTCTTTATTCATCAGCTCTTCAAAATATTCCCTCCACCTTCTCAGCACACACTCCTCACTTGTCAGCACATTACCATGTGCATCTTTTACCACCCTAACCTGCTGCACATCCTTTCCAGCTCTGTCCCTTTGTCTGGCCAATCGGTACAAGTCCTTTTTTCCTTCCTTACTATTCAACTTCTTGTACAGCTCGCAATATGCCTTTTCCTTCGCTTTTGCCACTTCTCTTTTCGCCTTACGCCACATCTCCTTATACTCCTGTCTACTTTCTTCATCTCTCTGACTATCCCCACTGTATTTGAAGGAATTTTCAAATGGACAAGATGGCACCAGCGTGTACCGTCAGTCATCTACCTGCTCTGCGTTTTCTGTTTTTTATTGCTGTATTGTTATTTATTCTGTGTGAAAGCATCACTGGATTGCTAGTGTATGATCGCCAGGCACTCATTGATCTCAAACTTTCTCATGAGCTGGTTTTAAGGAACAGTTTTGGGGACCAAACATCCAGAATCCCTCCTCCCTTGAGCTCTGTACCTGCTTACCTGCTGCGCTCACCTGTCTTCACGCGGAGGAAGCGACCCAGAAAGCGTGGGAAATGCGGAGGTGTCCTTGTGAAAATTAAGTCTCACTGGAGGTCCAACCGTGGAATTGTCCCTCTCTTCAGGACTCCTGGATTCCCAGTAATTAGAAGATCGTATGGGTTATGATGGATCCAGCCCATGTTCCCTGCGTGTTTGGACACCGGCCTGCGTCATCTGCCGCTGCTCATGCCGCTGCTCCTCGCGGGTCTGTGAAACTGTGTCATTACGCCTTGGCCTGTTGAATGCTAGATTGCTAGCTAACAAAACGTTTTTATTGAAAGACTTCTTTACATCGCGCAAACTGGATATGATGCTGCTCACAGAGACCTGGCTCCAAGTCGGTGAGTCTTCACCTTTCTCCGAACTTTTACCCCCTGCATGCCTTTACTTTAATACACCTCCAATGACTGGCAGAGGCGGTGGGCTCGCTACTGTATATAAAGAAAGCTACACCTGTCGGCAGGTACCGGCAGATCTGTTCTCCAGCTTTGAACTGCAGACTTTTGTGATAATCTGTGATATTCCAGTCCTGTGTGCGCTGGTGTATTGCCCTCCAAAGCCAAATAAAGACTTCATTCAGGACTTTACTGACTTTGTGGCCAGCTTATCATTGAATTACGATCACTTTCTGTTTGTTGGGGATTTTAATATCCACGTCTGTTGCGAATCCAAGCCGATGGTTAAAGACTTCTTGGATTTGATTGCCTCTTTTAATTTGACTCAGTCTGTGTCAAGCTGTACGCACGAGAAGGGGCATATTTTGGACATTGTGCTTTCTTTCGGTCTTAATCCTAATGTAATTGAGATTTGTGAAACCCACTTCTCTGATCACTTTGCTGTTTTATTCTCTGTAACGTTGTCTCGTAGTGTGGTCAGTCTGTGCGCTATGGCGCGCCGGGTGCACACATTCAATACTGAGTCAGCCGCCCTGTTTTCTGGTGCTTTTCATGAAACGTATAGAAACGACTCAGATAACGCAACTCCTGATGAACTCCTTTCTTATTTTAATGGTGCGTGCACAAAGGCTTTGGACTCTGTGGCTCCTTTGCGGCTGAAGCGCATAAAGCCCACGGCACAGCCTTGGCTAAACGAGCGCACTCATGAACTCAGGCGCTCTTGTAGGCGTGCTGAGCGACAATGGAAAAGATAATCTTCAAGTTTCCTTGCAAATACTGAGGGATAGACTGTCTGAGTATCAGAGAGCAGCTAAAGCTGCTAAAACTAGATTCATGTCAGATCTTGTGTCCTCAAACTGTCATAAACCTCAGGTGCTTTTTAACACTGTGAATTTGCTCATTAATCCTCGTTCGAGCAATATTGCTGTGCCCTCGGCCAGCCTTTGTGAAGATTTTCTCTCTTATTTCAGAGATAAAATCTCTGATCTTAGATCATCTCCTGTATTTGAGGTGGAGTCAGCAGATCCATCCATGTGTCATGCTGTTTTTGATTGTTTTAATCCTGTATCTATTTGTGAGCTGACTAAAATTGTTAATCAGCTTAAGTCTTCTTCCTGCACTTTGGACATTGTTCCAGGTCATTTGTTTAAAGATGTTTTTCAGTGTATTGGTCCGTACATTGCTGAACTTGTGAACGCTTCTCTATCAAGTGGTTGTTTTCCGTCAGCTCTTATACATGCTGTAGTCCAGCCACTCATCAAAAAGAGCAATCTTGATCCAAATGTGTTGTCCAACTATAGACCAATCTCTAAATTGCCATTTGTTTCTAAAGTCTTAGAGAAAGCTCTTTATGACCAATTGCAGGCTTACAAACAACCATCCTATGCTGTCTAATGCACTCTCCCCTGCCACTACCTTACAGTCTTAATGAAATAGGGGAGAAGTTTCAATCTGGTTTTAAATTAAGACACAGTACTGAAACAGCCCTTTTAAAAGTTTTTAATGACCTTCTTTTAACTGTTGATGCTGGGAACTCTGCGGTTCTTGTGCTTTTAGATTTATCTGCAGCCTTTGACACAGTGGACCACAGTGTCCTTGTGACTCGCCTCGAGATGCACATAGGTATTAAGGGTTCAGCGTTAAATTGGTTTTGGTCCTATCTTTCCAACAGAAGTTTTTCTGTTAATGTAGGACAGTACTCTTCCTCTGTGTCTACTCTTAAATATGGCGTGCCCCAGGGCTCAATTTTAGCACCACTTCTCTTTGCTTTGTACATGATCCCTCTTGGGTCTGTTTTTAAAAAGCACGAAGTCTGTTTTCATTGTTTTGCAGACGACATTCAGATTTACCTTCCTGTAATCTTGTGTGATACCCAGGCTGCTGTAAAAATACTACAGGACTGTCTAAATGATGTACAAGTCTGGATGAGAGCTAATTTTCTGAATCTTAAAAATAAAACTGAGATTTTAGTGTTCGGGCAAAGTAACCCTCTACAAGAACAAGACAGTGTTACTGGTCCTCTGTCCACTTTTTGCTGCCCTTTTGTAAAAAATCTAGGGGTGATAGTTGACCCATTTTTCAGATTTGATAAGCACATCGGCTCTGTCATCAGGGCCAGCTTCTTTCAGATGAGGACTCTTTCCAAGATTAAATCTTATTTTACTCAAGTTGATTTTGAAAGAGCCATCCATGCATTTATAACGTCACGTCTGGATTATTGTAATGCTCTCTATGTTGGGCTGGACCAACGCTCCCTACAGTGCCTGCAGAGTGTACAGAATGCTGCAGCCCGCCTTTTGACTAAAACAAAGAAGCATGAGCACATCACCCCTGTGCTCTGCACCTTACACTAGCTCCCTGTCGGTTTTCATGTTAAATATAATGTTTTGCTGATTGTTTTTAAGTGTCTGCACTGTATAGGCCCAATGTATCTGAGTGAGCTCTTGCAGCCGTACACTCCACGTAGGGCTGTGAGGTCAGCTGACCAGCTTCTCCTGGCTGTTCCTAAAGCCAGGCTTAAATCCAGAGGTGATAGAGCCTTTTCTGTCGCAGCGCCATGACTCTGGAACGATCTTCCGCTGACTGTCAGGTCCTCAGAGTCTGTGGGACAGTTTAAGTCCAGTCTGAAAACTCATCTCTTCTCCCTGGCTTTCAACACTGGCTAAGTGGTGTATGCTTTGCTCTGCTATTTTACTGTGTATTTTTAGATTATTTATTTTATTTTATTTTTTTTCCTTTAATATTTTACACTTTTGTATTGCTATTATTGTGAAGCACTTTGGTCAGCTGCAGCTGTGTTTTAAATGTGCTATATAAATAAATTTGAATTGAACTGAATTGAATTGAATCCCCAAACTTTTTTGCCAACCTCTTTCTCCTTATGCTTTCCTGGACCTCTTCATTCCACCGCCAAGTCTCCTTGTCTTCCTTCCACTGTCCAGATGTCGTACCCAGTACTGTCCTAGCTGTTTCCCTCACCACATCTGCAGTACTTTTCCAGTTGTCCAAAATTGCTTCCCCTCCAACCAGTGCTTCTCTCACCTGCTCACCATCTGATCCTTTGTTGAGCTGTCACTCTCTTCTTCTTCTTTACCTCTAAAGTCATCCTACAAACAACCATCCTATGCTGTCTAACGCCACTCTCCCCTGCCACTACCTTACAGTCTTTGATTTCCTTTAGCTTGCATCTCCTATAAAGAATGTAGTCCACCTGTGTGCACCTTCCTCCACTCATATATGTTACCCTGTGCTCCTCCCTTTTCTTAAAGTAGGTATTCACCACAGCCATTTCCATCCTTTTTCAAAATCAACTACCATCTGTCCTTCCCCATTCCTATCCTTGATACCATATCTACCCATTACTTCCTCATCACCTCTGTTCCCTTCACCAACATGGCCATTGAAGTCTGCTCCTATCACCACTCTTTCATGCTTGGGCACACTCTCCACCACCTCATCTAACACACTCCAGAAATCTTCTGTCTCCTTCATCTCACAACCTACCTGTGGGGCATATGCACTGATGATATTCATCATCACCCCTTCAATTTCCAACTTCACACTCATCACCCTGTCAGACACTCCCTTGACATCCAACACACTTTTAACATACTCTTCCTTTAAAATGACCCCAACACCATTTCTGTTCCTGTCCTCACCATAGTACGACAACTTGTACCCACCGCCTATGCTCCTGCTCTTACTTCCCTTCCACTTGGTCTCTTGCACACACAATATGTCTACCTTTCTCCTCTCCATCATATCAGCCAGCTCTCACCCTTTACCAGTCATACTACCAACATTCAAAGTCCCCACTCTCATTTCCACCTTTCTAGTTTTCTTCTTCTCCCGCTGTTTGTGGAAACGTTCTCCTCCTCTTCTTCGTCGTCTTCACCCAGCAGTAGCCCAATTTCCACTGGCACCCTGTTGGGCAACAGCACCCGTGGTGGACGTTGTTAACCCGGGCCGCGACCAGTCCGGTATGGAAATTTGATTCTTAGTCTGCATAGTTGGGTTAGCTTGTTTTACGCCGGATGCCCTTCCTGACGCAACCCTCCTCATTTATCCGGGCTTGGGACCGGCACTCAGAATGTACTGGCTGCACACCCCATGTTGCTGAGTTTTGATTGACACTTTTATTATGATAAAATCTTACTCAATTAGTCAAAAATTAAATAAAGTTAAATAAAATAAAAGTTCACCCATGTCTGTAAAAATTTAAGGAGGAAAGTTATTATGTTGTCTTGTAATAACAGGTGCAGGTTGAGGTGTTTTTGATGGTAAAGGTTTTTATTTAGTTTTATATTTAAATGGTGAAGTTAAAACCTGCTGTTTTGTTCCAAAAAGTGTCCATTGTAGGTTTTGACTCCAGTGAGGCTCCACATCTGGTTCTAACTTGACATATTGTAATTACTAATTGTGTACCTACAAATTCGAGGAAAGAAAAAATGTATTGGAATGGCAGCCATGCTTACTAGTTGGAGTTTATGTCTTCTACCACTAGATGCTGTGTGTATGCAAGGTCAGAGATGTGCACCTATTTACACACATTTTTAAATTTAAGTACAAGTTGATCAATTCCATACTTTGTGTACAAATGTTCATATGCATAAATGGTTGATACTTGAGGCCCCAGGAGTTTAACAAACATGTAGCATTAACCATTTAGGGATTGAGGCCAGCTATAATGCTGTTATACAGACTGCAAACTGGCTCTAATTTAAATATTTTTCTTGGATGTCATTCCTGAATCTTATTTTTGTCTCTGTTGTTCAAAATGTTACTTTCTCTTCTGCCCAAATGACTTAAGATAGATGCCCACAAGGGACAACATTCCTAACATAATGGAGCCTACAGTCAGGTCCATGTGTGGTTGGCCTCATCCACATTTTTTGTAATGTTATGTCCATACTAATAGGGTTCAAGATGTGCAGTCAGGGTTGAGTTTAAGCTTCAGTTACAGAAGTGTAACAAAATCATTGCATTATACATTTACAAATTATAGCCATGCAGCTTCATGGTTGAGGGGCATGGAATTTTAGCTACGGCTTGTCAGAAGGCACATGGGTGACTTCAACTTAGATTTGCTCTAGATTCTTGGCAAAGCAGGTAGCTCGGTGGAATAGGAGTTGAAAAACCAATGTGTTGACCTGGGTTTGATTCTCAGTCATGCTTCCTGTCTGTCTGTGTTGTTGGACACTATCTCCATTATGCCAGTCCACCCACCTCTAATTGGGTGCTGGCCTTGGCTGAAAAGATAACCTCCAATGAACAGGCATTCCATCTAAGGAAGTCATACGTGGCATTCGGGAGTGACATGTTTAGCCGCATGTTCTCCTTGAATTGCTGGCTGTCTGAGTGGTGTCCAAAAAATGAGGTGTGCTTCATTGATAATTGGCAAAGGTTCTGGGGAAAACCTGGTCTTGTTAGGAGAGACGGCATCCATCCCACTTTAGATGGAGCAGTTCTCATTTCTAGAAATCTGGCCAATTTTCTTGGATCCTCCAAACTGTGACTGTCCAGCGTTGGGACCAGGAGGCAGAGCTGTGGTCTTATACACCTCTCTGCAGCTTCTCTCCCCCTGCCATCCCCTCATTACCCCATCCCCGTAGAGACGGTGCCTGCTCCCAGACCACCAATAACCAGCAAAAATCTATTTAAGCATAAAAATTCAAAAAGAAAAAATAATATAGCACCTTCAATTGCACCACAGACTAAAACAGTTAAATGTGGTCTATTAAACATTAGGTCTCTCTCTTCTAAGTCCCTGTTGGTAAATGATATAATAATTGATCAACGTATTGATTTATTCTGCCTAACAGAAACCTGGTTACAGCAGGATGAATATGTTAGTTTAAATGAGTCAACACCCCCGAGTCACACTAACTGTCAGAATGCTCGTAGCACGGGCCGTGGCGGAGGATTAGCAGCAATCTTCCATTCCAGCTTATTAATTAATCAAAAACCTAGACAGAGCTTTAATTCATTTGAAAGCTTGTCTCTTAGTCTTGTCCATCCAAATTGGAAGTCCCAAAAACCAGTTTTATTTGTTATCTATCGTCCACCTGGTCGTTACTGTGAGTTTCTCTGTGAATTTTCAGACCTTTTGTCTGACTTAGTGCTTAGCTCAGATAAGATAATTATAGTGGGCGATTTTAATATCCACACAGATGCTGAGAATGACAGCCTCAACACTGCATTTAATCTATTATTAGACTCTATCGGCTTTGCTCAAAAAGTAAATGAGTCCACCCACCACTTTAATCATATCTTAGATCTTGTTCTGACTTATGGTATGGAAATAGAAGATTTAACAGTATTCCCTGAAAACTCCCTTCTGTCTGATCATTTTTTAATAACATTTACATTTACCCTGATGGACTACCCTGCAGTGGGGAATAAGTTTCATTACACTAGAAGTCTTTCAGAAAGCGCTGTAACTAGGTTTAAGGATATGATTCCTTCGTTATGTTCTCTAATGTCATATACCAACACAGAGCAGAGTAGCTACCTAAACTCTGTAAGGGAGTTAGAGTATCTCATCAATAGTTTTACATCCTCTTTGAAGACAACTTTGGATGCTGTAGCTCCTCTGAAAAAGAGAGCTTTAAATCAGAAGTGTCTGACTCCGTGGTATAACTCACAAACTCGTAGCTTAAAGCAAATAACCCGTAAGTTGGAGAGGAAATGGCGTCTCACTAACTTAGAAGATCTTCACTTAGCCTGGAAAAAGAGTTTGTTGCTCTATAAAAAAGCCCTCCGTAAAGCTAGGACATCTTTCTACTCATCACTAATTGAAGAAAATAAGAATAACCTCAGGTTTCTTTTCAGCACTGTAGCTAGGCTGACAAAGAGTCAGAGCTCTATTGAGCTGAGTATTCCATTAACTTTAACTAGTAATGACTTCATGACTTTCTTTGCTAACAAAATTTTGACTATTAGAGAAAAAATTACTCATAACCATCCCAAAGATGTATCGTTATCTTTGGCTGCTTTCAGTGATGCCGGTATTTGGTTAGACTCTTTCTCTCCGGTTGTTCTGTCTGAGTTATTTTCATTGGTTGCTTCGTCCAAACCATCGGCATGTTTATTGGACCCCATTCCTGCCAGGCTGCTCAAGGAAGTCCTACCATTATTTAATGCTTCAATCTTAAATATGATCAATCTATCTTTGTTAGTTGGTTATGTACCACAGGCCTTTAAGGTGGCAGTAATTAAACCATTACTTAAAAAGCCATCACTTGACCCAGCTATCTTAGCTAATTATAGGCCAATTTCCAACCTTCCTTTTCTCTCAAAGATTCTTGAGAGGGTAGTTGTAAAACAGTTAACTGATCACCTGTAGAGGAATGGTCTATTTGAAGAGTTTCAGTCAGGTTTTAGAATTCATCATAGTACAGAAACAGCATTAGTGAAGGTTACAAATGATCTTCTTATGGCTTCGGACAGTGGACTTATCTCTGTGCTTGTTCTGTTGGACCTCAGTGCTGCTTTTGATACTGTTGACCATAAAATTTTATTACAGAGATTAGAGCATGTCATAGGTATTAAAGGCACTGCGCTGCGGTGGTTTGAATCATATTTGTCTAATAGATTACAGTTTGTTCATGTAAATGGGGAATCTTCTTCACAGACTAAAGTTAATTATGGAGTTCCACAAGGTTCTGTGCTAGGACCAATTTTATTCACTTTATACATGCTTCCCTTAGGCAGTATTATTAGACGGTATTGCTTAAATTTTCATTGTTATGCAGATGATACCCAGCTTTATCTATCCATGAAGCCAGAGGATACACACCAATTAGCTAAACTGCAGGATTGTCTTACAGACATAAAGACATGGATGACCTCTAATTTCCTGCTTTTAAACTCAGATAAAACTGAAGTTATTGTACTTGGCCCCACAAATCTTAGAAGCATGGTGTCTAACCAGATCGTTACTCTGGATGGCATTTCCCTGATCTCTAGTAATACTGTGAGAAATCTTGGAGTCATTTTTGATCAGGATATGTCATTCAAAGCGCATATTAAACAAATATGTAGGACTGCCTTTTTGCATTTACGCAATATCTCTAAAATCAGAAAGGTCTTGTCTCAGAGTGATGCTGAAAAACTAATTCATGCATTTATTTCCTCTAGGCTGGACTATTGTAATTCATCAGGTTGTCCTAAAAGTTCCCTAAAAAGCCTTCAGTTGGTTCAAAATGCTGCAGCTAGAGTACTGACGGGGACTAGCAGGAGAGAGCATATCTCACCCGTGTTGGCCTCTCTTCATTGGCTTCCTGTTAATTCTAGAATAGAATTTAAAATTCTTCTTCTTACTTATAAGGTTTTGAATAATCAGGTCCCATCTTATCTTAGGGACCTCGTAGTACCATATTACCCCATTAGAGCGCTTCGCTCTCAGACTGCGGGCTTACTTGTAGTTCCTAGGGTTTGTAAGAGTAGAATGGGAGGCAGAGCCTTCAGCTTTCAGGCTCCTCTCCTGTGGAACCAGCTCCCAATTCAGATCAGGGAGAAAGATACCCTCTCTACTTTTAAGATTAGGCTTAAAACTTTCCTTTTCGCTAAGGCTTATAGTTAGGGCTGGATCGGGTGACCCTGGACCATCCCTTGGTTATGCTGCTTTAGACGTAGATTGTGGGGGGGTTCCCATGATGCACTGTTTCTTTCTCTTTTTGCTCCGTATGCATCACTCTGCATTTAATCATTAGTGATCGATCTCTGCCCCCCTTCACGGCATGTCTTTTTCCTGGTTTTTTCCCTCAGCCCCAACCAGTCTCAGCAGAAGACTGCCCCTCCCTGAGCCTGGTTCTGCTGGAGGTTTCTTCCTGTTAAAAGGGAGTTTTTCCTTCCCACTGTTGCCAAGTGCTTGCTCATAGGGGGTCGTTTTGACCCTTGGGGTTTTTCATAATTATTGTATGGCCTTGCCTTACAATATGGAGCGCCTTGGGGCAACTGTTTGTTGTGATTTGGCGCTATAGAAGAAAAAAGTTGATTGATTGATTGATTCAGACCGGATTACATGTGAGCGACGGCAGCGACAGGTTGCCATGTAATCCTTATGGAAGGACACGTTGTGGGGCCACAAAAGTTCAATCCACGCAATGCAACGTGATGGACGTGAATGAAGAGAAGCGAATCAAGTGATTTTGAGCGATTGGCGCATTTGTGGCACGATATTGCATTGTGTTGCCCTCCTCCCCAAGTTGAAAAATCTGAATTCTTTTCATCTTGTCGCGTCACAATGACCAATCAGGGACTGGATATGTAGTGATGTGGAGATGTCTGGAGTTTATACTTGATGTGGAGATGTCCTGTCTCTGGCAGACAGCCTGTGAGCAGGACTTATGTCCCTTTTGTCCTTTATTTAACACAATTATGACAGAGTTTGAGAGGAGAGCGAGCAGCAGCTCAGCAGCAGCAGCTGTTTTTTTCACGTGTGCGCACGAACAAATCATCCATGAATATTATTTTATTTATTAACTGCACAGATGTATAATAAAACAAATGGTGACTGATTTATAACACAATTATGACAGAGTTTGAGGGGAGAGCAAGTAGCAGCACAGCAGCAGCGGCAGCAGCTGTTTTTTTTTTTTTCACGTGCGCACGCAAACAAATCATTACATGAAGATTATTTATTAACTACACAGGTGTATAATAAAACAAATGGTGACTGGTTTATAACACAATTATGACAGAGTTTGAGGGGACAGCGAGCAGCAGCACAGCAGCAGTGGCAGCAGCCATTTTTTTTTTTCACATGTTCGCGCGAACGAATCGTCCATGAAGATTATTTTATTTTTTAACTACACAGATGTATAATAAAACAAATGGTGACTGGTTTATATTACAATTATAACAGAGTTTGATGGGAGAGCGAGCAGCAGCACAGCAGCAGTGGCAGCAGCTGTTTTTTTTTTTCACGTGCACGCACGAACGAATCATCTGTGAAGATTATTTTATTTATTAACTACACAGACGTATAATAAAACAAATGGTCACTGGTTTATAACACAATTATGATAGAGTTTAAGGGGAGAGCAAGCAGCAGCACCGCTAGCCAGTTTTTTTTTTAATTGTTCACATGTGTGCACATGAACGGGACGGGATGTTTTTCTGGCCATGATAATTCGTGTGCACGTTTTAATGGCCGTGATAATTCGTGCGCACATTTTCCTTTAATTGAGCCCTCGAATTAATAAAACGTGCGCACATTTTCCTTTAATTGAGCCCTCGAATTATAATAAAACGTGTGCACATTTTCCTTTTGTTCATAATGATATGACCTAAATTGTCATCCTCACGATGGGGAGACACTTCACCCTCAGCATCCTTTTTAATGTGCTTAAACGTCAGATGATGCCATGCTGGGTAGCCAGAGTTCTCTATATGTCCTTGTGCACCCAAACCATGATGATATACCCTGACCACATGCATTTCTAATAAAATGTGCGCACAATATAATAAAACGTGCGCATAATATAATAAAATGTGCGCACATTCTCTCCACATGCAAAACATTTTGCGATGATACTTCCAGGACTCCGTACAAAACTGATGGGTATTATTATCATTATTTTTATCATTATTATTATTATCATCATCATCATCATCATTTAGGGAATTTTAAACTATTACAAATCCTAAAATCAAAGACTTTTTTTTTTCTAATGAGCTCTCATGGCCAATCTGCATTACCTTTATGACTCAGACTTTGGGATTCACTGGAGTAGAGAATATATTGTGTCCACCTACTCACAAATCAAATCTTTGTCAACCAGTTTTTGTTTTTCTTGGAGAAATTTGAATGTATATGTTTTGGGTCAGTTGTTTTTTACAATTCATTAATAATGTGGAGTTTTTTTTTTTTTTCTCAATATTTGTAACATCATCCTGATAATGGTGGAAATGTGTAACATAAAATGAATAAAGGTTGATTAACATATTTTCTCTTTTTTTCCAGTAAGTCAGAGTGGCCTGGCTGGTGATGTTTGTCCAGATCCTGGAATTCCAGAAAATGGGAAAAGGATGGGGTCAGCCTTCCAGTAAGTTCACTTTATATTCCACCCTCATCTGTCCATACAATTTTATGTGTTGGTCAAATAGGCACTTGAACATTATAATGCTCAAAGCTCTTTTTCTGCAATGAATTACATTTACAAATCTGACACAAGACTATAAGTCATTTATTAAATAATATGTGAGAATTTGGACCTGTGCTCAGTTAATGTCCTCTTGCTGTTGCATCACAACAGCTTGGCTGGTTTCAACACATTCCAGTCCAGTGATGAATAAGGAAGATGGAGATGAATCCTGGTAGACCAGTGCCATTTCAGCTTTGTTACAGTGGGTTAACTTGCAAAATTGAGCAGTGCTGCACAGATTTCTGCTGTGCACTTGCGGGGTGATTGTGCTTCACAGTTTTTGATGGAAACATTGCGTTGTGTGTCACTTACATAACAGGGGGATCAGAGAGACATCAACAAGGACATGGGCGTTAAAAAGAACAAAAAGAAATTTCTAGGAGCAGGATGTTTCCACAGTCGAATAACAAATAACTGAAGGACACTTTAAAAAAACCCTGTGTTGGCTGTGTAGGAGGCATTTAATTTTAATCAAGAGTAGGCAGTTATAAAATAATGATAATCGAGTATGACTTCACATGTTCTCGTTGGTATCTAAACTGTTCATATATCTTTTGTTATTTTAAAGAAATTAAGATTGTACATCATTGTGTGAAAAAAGTTATAATTATAACTTTTTCCATCTCTCAAGTGAAGGAACTTCCTTGGATGACCAATATTGATCCCACCTCTTAAAAATATAAAATTTAGCAATCAAAGGTTTACACGCTTTGGAGGTGGATCACTCCCTTATAAAATGATATGGAATACAAATGTTACATTTTTATGAGTTCAATGGTACAAATATTTCATTGCTGGAACATACCATTCAACGAGGCGAAGCCTTGAATTTCCTTCTACAAGAGTGCAGTGGGCCCCAGACCCGGGGTCTAAAGCTGCACCCTTAATATTACTGGCTTTGTATCCGAGGGCTCTCTTCAAGATGGTGACCTTTCCTCTCCTCAAATACTGCCTTTGATCTCCTGCCCGAATTCTCAAGTTTGAGTAAGCGGAGCAATGAGAGATCTTTTTCTTCTCCCCAATGGACCAATTTACAATGATGCAGTTTCACTGGATTCTTTTAGCTCATTGATGGTGTTGTTGCTGGGGTCCAGGATCAGAACTATCTGGTGGATGACCCAGCTGAGTGCTGCTACAGAGGAGATGTCTCCCCGCAGCACTGGGAGAAGTTGCACTATTTTCTTCATACGCCCTGGTGCCTAGGCGCTTTGTGGAGGTTTTAGCTGGGGTTTGTTTCTTTTGAAACATCCTCATACCAAGATCTCTCCTGGCAAACCCCTTCACAGTGGGACCGAGGACTCTCGAGGCTTGTGTCCAGTAGGAACTCCATGTGTATGTGTGTGTGTGTGCAACCTGGTCTCACGGCAAGTCGTGCTTCAGCAACATGAAATATACATTAATCTATTGGTTCGTGATATTGTGACGAAAAACGCCTCATTTTCATCACGGCAGCACAAATTCATTCTCATTCATTCCGTGATGGCTGTATGAAATTAAAAGTGAAGCGGGGGGGTCGGGTGGTTATGGTTATGGTGGGGGGAAGGAGTAAGATTAGGTTATGGTTAAGATTAGGGTTGGGGGTGGGAGTAGGGTTAGGAATAGTGAATTAAAAAAGCTCTGTCACAAAAATTTGACTCATTTCGTCACGGGAGCACGAAAAAAAAGTGAGACTGGGCTGGTGTGTGTGTGTGTGTGTGTGTGTGTGTGTGTGTGTGTGTGTGTGTGTGTGTGTGTGTGTGTGTGTGTGTGTGTGTGTGTGTGCGTGCGCACGCATGTGTGTGTGTTACAAGAATTAGCAGCATCAGTTAGCTCAATCAAATCATTGTGTCGTTGTCCCCTGCGTGCGCACACATGCAACTGGGTCAGCACTTGTGCGCGCGTGTAGTACCAAAAAAAGACAAAAAAATCACATCAGAAATTAGTCCAACTTTTCATTCTTTCTTCCTGATAACAGCCTCCAGACAGCACAGTGGATTTGTTTTTTGGCGTGTGCGTGCACGCGCGCGTTGTGTGTGTATACGTACACGTGCGACCGCACATGTGCATGCATGTGCATGTGTGCACATGTGCATGTGTGTGTGTGTGTGTATGTGTGTGCAAATGTGCAGAGTGCATTGTACCAAACGTATGGAACCAAGTTTGCACTCTAAATGGAACCAAACTGCACTCTAAATGCAATGCAACACAAATGGGACGTATTAATCCATGTCATGTGACATACAAAGCACCAATCAAATGACAAGGATCCACTCAGCCATTATATATTATCTACAGTGGGGTAAAAAAGTATTTAGTCAGTCCCTGATTGTGCAAGTTCCCCTACTTAGAAAGATGAGAGAGGTCTATAATTTTCATCATAGGTACACTTCAACTATGAGAGACAAAATAACAAAAAAAAAAAAAAAAAAATGCAGAAAATCATATTGTAGGATTTTTAAATAATTTAATTGTAATCCATGGTGGAAAATAAGTATTTGGTCACCCACAAACAAGCAAAATTTCTGGCTCTGACAGACCTCTAACTTCTTCTTTAAAAAGCTCTTCTTTCGTCAACCTGTTACCTGTATTAATGGCATCTGTTGGAACTTACTCACTCAGTCACTCATCTTCAACCGCTTAGTCCAATTAAAGGTCACAGGGGCTGGATCCTATCCCAGCAGTCACAAAGCGTGAGGCAGGGTATACCCAGGACAGGACGCCAGTCTGTCACAGGGCCACAAACAGACAAACAAACACATACACACCCACAGACACACCTACAGACAATTTAAAGATTCCAATCCACCTAACCCGCATGTGTTTGGATATGGGAGGAAACGGGAGCACCCGGAGGAAACCCATGCAAACACAGGGAGAACATGCAAACTCCACACAGAAAGGCCAAAGGCGGGAACTGAACAATAACAAGTTCTGTTGGAACTCGTTATCTGTATAAAAGACAACTATCCACAGCCTCAAACAGTCAGACTCCAAACTCAACCATGGCCAAGACCAAAGAGCTGTCGACGGACACCAGGAAGAAAATTGTAGATGTGCACCAAGCTGGGAAGAGTGAGTCTACAATAGTCAAGCAGGTTGGTGTGAATAAATCAACTGTGGGAGCAATTGTAAGAAAATGTAAGACATACAAGACCATTGATAATCTCCCTCGATCTGGGGCTCCACGCAAGATGTCATCCCGTGGGGTCAAAATGATCATGAGAACGGTGAACAAAAATCCCAGAACTATGACCTGCAGAGAGCTGGGACCAAAGTACCAAAAGCTACACACTATGCAGAGAGGGACTCAAATCCTGCACTGCCAGGTGTGTCCCCCTGTTTAAGCCAGTACGTGTCCAGGCCCATCTAAAGTTTGCCAGAGAGCATATGGATGATCCAGAAGAGGACTGGGAGAATATCATGTGGTCAGATGAAACCAAAATAGAACATTTTGGTAAAAACTCAACTAGGCATGTTTGGAGGAAGATTACAGAGTTGCATTCCAAGAACACAATAGCTACTGTGAAGCATGGGGGTGGAAACATCATGCTTTAGGGCTGTTTTTTCTGTAACGAGGACAGGATGACTGATCCGTGTTAAGGGAAGAATGAACGTGGCCATGTATCGTGAGATTTTAAGCCAAAACCTCCTTCCTTCAGTGAGAACATTAAAGATGCAATGTGGCTGGGTCTTCCAGCATGACAATGATCCTAAACACACTGCTCAGGCAATGAAGGAGTGGCTCTGTAAAAAGCATTTCAAGGTCTGGGAGTGGCCTAACCAGTCTCCAGACCTCAGCCTCTTAGAAAATTTGTTGAGGGAGTTGAAAGTCCATGTTGCCCAGCGACAGCCCCAAAACATCACTTCTCTAGAGGAGATCTGCATGGAGGAATGGGCCAAAATACCAGCTACAGTGTGTGCAAACCTGGTAAAGACTTACAGGAAACTTTTTGACCTCTGTCATTGTCAACAAAGATTATGTTACAAAGTATTGAATTGAACTTTTGTAATTGACCAAATACTTATTTTCCACCATAACTTAGAATTAAATTCTTTAAAAATCCTACAATGTGATTTCCTGGATTTTTTTTTTTCTCTCATTTTGTCTCTCACAGTAGAAGTATACCTTTGTTGAAAATTACAGACCTCTCTCATCTTTCTAAGGAGGAGAACTTGCACGATCAGGGCCTGACTAAGTACTTTTTTACCCCACTGTGCATGGGCTATGATGTGATTTGGGGAATGATACTTATTTCTTTTTTTTATGGAACTATTTGATTTGGTGCAATGCAATGCAGTCTGATCTGTTTAATGTAGAAATTCATTTTCCATGATGAATTAGAAAGAGTGAGATGTGGCATTGCTTATCTTCAAATATATATTTCAAGAAAAACCAGGGAACCTATTTGGGCTTTTACTTGTAAAACACTGATGGTGCCTCTGGTCACCTTTTGTTCACCGCTGTGGGCAGAATCATGTGCAGAAGCAGGAAGCACATCGTACAGGAATTCAAGAAGAAGAAGGTATCTGTTGTTAGTATAGCATAGTCTCCCAAAGGGAAATCTGGAGCTCTCAAAATGTGACACACACAATGGACAGAAGAATAGATATGCATGCACAAGACGTAAAGACTCCATTTCAATGGTCCCCCTTATTTCATGGCGAGGCACAACTAAAGTGAACACAGGTAAAACATCAAAAGAAGAGCACAACTAATAAACACCAGTAAGTCACACAAAGAGAAAATTAAATGGTAAATGGACTGCATTTATATAGCGCTTTTCCATCTATATCAGATGCTCAAAGTGCTTTACAAATAGTGCCTCACATGCACCCCGATGTGAGGGTGCTGCCATACAAGGTACTCACTACACACCGGGAGAAACTAGGGGATTAAGGACCTTGCCCAAGGGCCCTTTGTGATTTTCCAGTCAGGTTGGGATTTGAACCGAGGATCTTCTGGTCTCAAGCCCAACATCTTAAC